>NW_011348324.1:40188-105721 GCF_000735185.1 Notothenia coriiceps
TGTCAGGGAATATTTGGGTTCAAATATGTCTTACCTTAAGTGAACACATTTTTCTGGAAAATGCAGAAAGAAAAGCAAATTATAGTATACAAATTATATTCTTTGTTTATCACAAGACTTTAGATGCTCAGTAGACATAAAGCACAGCCTACCTGCAGTCTCTGTGGTCATCTCCATTGTACTTGCGATGGCTCTGCCTCCCCCGTCAGCCACTCTTGATTTGCTTTGAAAAATATCTGCAGAAAGATGGATGAATGCATGCATGTCTAAAAAGATATTTACTTTTACAAAACTGTGTTGAAAGGCAGAAAAATGTATTATTATTTGGTATAGTGAGTCATCTTATTTAAATCCACTAAGTATGGAATTCTACGTAATAATAAAATCCTTCAAATAACTCTCAAGGAAAACGTTTTGTTTTTAGAAAAATAAGACAATCCCAAAAAAAAATGTATGCCTGGCCTGCACCATTTCCATCAGCCTTTCTTTTCCCATGTGGTTGGAGCTGTGGAGAAATTCTCCCCTGCCACAGTGTATTTTCTGATACTACCACTGGGGAGCACCAAAGTGTAATACTTTTTAAAGTCTATGAAGTGAGCTTTAAAAATATATAAATTGCTGTGAGGGATTTTGTCTGGTCATCAGGGTCAGTGTCAGTGCTTCCAGCAGCCCAGAGGTTTCAAAAGTCCTCGAAACCCTGCGTATTAATTATAATTAAAGTAGTTGTTCAAAGTAAGACCTGCCTGTCAGGGCAATGACATTAATGTTTGCAATTGGATGCTTTCAGCTCAATAAATAGATGCAACATAAAACATACAAATAAATAGTAAAGCTGTATTTAGGTAAAGAGAATAAAATAGATTTCATTACCATGAAACAAAGTTTAATTATTTAAATATGATATCAAAACTGTTACAATCATGAGCACCAGCTGAGTGCTTTCCCAAAAAACAGAATTGACGAACATATCTGTTTGTAACTTTTATAAACAAATGTTGTTTTGGATACTTATTTTTATTTGCATATAGATGATGATAATGCAAAAAAAGGAAACTGTGCACCCAAAATATGTACAAAATGACTGAAATCCATAGCATATTAAACACATTTCTCATAAGGCGATAATAGTAAGGCTGGCCATGAAAAAATGTAAGATATCTGATCTTGTTAATCCCATGAAAGAAATGTGTTTGCAACACTTAAACTTAAACACAAAAAAGCCAATCAATAACTCTAAACTAACAAAAAAAATCTACAATTATACAATAAAACAGATTGCCAACCTTTCAAATGAATTTGATGCGTATAGTAAAAATGTACCTGTATTAGTATAAAAATATATTAGAGGTTAAACTTACACATGAGGATGACCAGCAGCACATATCCAACCATGATGAAGATGAATACTAAGAGTATTCAGATATCCTCCAGCAGCACCTGTCTGATTGAGACAGTCTCGTTTTGATAAACCTGCTTAAAACCACAGCCAGCTTCAGACTTGAATATAAGACAAGCCACAGAAACACTAACGGTATACTTGATATCGCTCACATGTTTTATATTTAGATCAGCAGAGTGGTGGCTTCCTGAGAAAACAGAAAGAACCTCTTTTATGGTTTTTGTATGTACAAGTCGAGTACGACCTTATTAAGAATTAGGACTAGGAGGCCATAAGAGTAAGTGAGAAAGAGACATGTGATAAATAAGTCATAGGTCCATTAGGTTTTTGGAAAGCCAGTAAACTGTATGTATTCCCTTGTTGTGAAGAGAAGTTATAACATAATATAATAAGATGAAAATGATGTGATTGCTGAATCAGCAGTATTGTATATGTGAACAAGATTGAACACATATTAAATGACCCATATACTATAAGTGACAGTGGGTGTCAAAGTATGTGACTGTCAGTGAAATGTTTTTGAGCGATGTTGTACGAAATAATCCAACATGTAGGCCTACTTCAGTTAGTAGCCTACTGTTACACTGTTTAACATTGCTTTGACAAAGCGACTGAATGTAGGTCAACTATTTCTACATTTAGATAAAAGTAGCCTACCTATACAGACCACCCCCGTCAGCATCAGGCACTATACACAGGGCCTGTGATCACTTTTTATACACTGTTTTTAATATGACAGTTAGGCTGTTGCAAGGCTGCACGGGTTTGATGAGAACTGTATCTACATTCGGTTTATAAGACTGGCCAGTGGCCACACAAGAAAGTCGAATCAACTACAAAAGGCTACACAAATACCCATATAGAAACCACATGTATCAGCTGCTTATGTTATTTAACAAGAAAATAAAACCGCATAGGCTACAACAAGATACTGAAGGGTTTGGTTTGTGCATCTAATGGCTGGATATTTTTAACCCATCACGTTATTTTGTATTTTTTTGAAGACATTTGGACCTTGTATGATACTTGGATGATTTCTCTAAAGTAGCCTAGATATTAAAAGGGACTTTCGCGAGTCAATCCAAATGCATGCCTCACTGAAGTGGAGGAATCATTTCGCCACGGTCCCTGCAGGCGTATCGTAAAAACCCTAATGAATCGCACCTGTTGCTGATGGGACTCACCTGGCCTCATTTCACCGGAAGTAGCTCAGCTGCATAAAGACGGAGACGTGCTGCACGGGTAGGTGTAGCATACTTTTAAAACTCACGTCACGCGCTGATTTTTATTGTCTTGATTTTCTTTTTTATTGAATCCTCAGTTATGCCTCCTAAAAAGCCAGCAGCAGGCTCTGCTGATCCTGCGCCTTCCTCCAGTGATGCACCGGACAACAAGAACGTTTCAGGTCTCCTCGTTTTTCATGTAACCTATGTGACACAGCTTAAGAAGATTGCATAAATGTTTATATTCTAAATGGTATATGTGTGCACGTTTGTTTTCTAGTCACTGCGACGCTGCGCAAACTTGCAACTCATCCATCCACCGCGATCATGGTGAAAGAAGCACTTAAAGAGTTGGACTCGCGCAAAGGGGTTTCGTCCCATGCAATACAAAGTTATATTAAAGAAAAATACCAGTCAGTGGACATGGTAAGGTTGAAGCACTTTGTCCGCAGAGCCCTGAAAAAAGGACTCGAGACTGGCACGTTGGTGCGGCCTGCCAACTCCAATGTCGCTGCAGGCCTATCGGGAAGATTTAGGGTAAGATGTCCAGTGTACAGTTTATCAAAGAAGGTGAAATAACGTCTTTTAATCGGGACTGTGTATGTGTCTTGAATGCAGATTGCAACGAAAACCAAAGAGGCAAAGCAAAAAGCTGAGAATGTGGATCCTAATGTGACAAAAGCAGCTAAGGATGGCGCCAAGAAGCCTAAAAAAGCAGGTATGAATACAACTGGAAAAGGACACACTCTTTGTCCTCTTAAAACTGGTAGGCTATAGCTCTTAAAACTGGTATAGCTCTTAATAGCTTAACTTGTTAAAGGTGCCACGAAGAAGAAGAAAGACTCTGCCAATGAAGAAGCGACGTCAAACGATGAGGTGAGGCAATGTTTTCTGTTCTGAAACAGAATATAAAGTTCAATTATATTTTTGGGAAATATCGTCTTTGTTCGCTGTTTTTTTTGTTTTTTTTCAAGAAAGGTAAAAACTTTTTATGAGACTTTATTCCTGATTGATGAGAATATAACTGTAAGGCAGTCATTTAGAGAAACTTTAAAAGGGTGGAAAAAAAGAATTGTCGTTTAACCTTTTCCATCATGGGTTCACTAAGCATGCATGTTCAGTAGAAATGTATAATTAACTGAACATATCCAAATTAAATAATTTCACCATGTATTCATAATTTATTGGATATAAGATTATACAATTAATGCTTCAGTTGTGTCTGACATTTTTCATTACCCACTTTTAGGAGTCCAAGCCTGCCAAAAGGTCCAAGAAGGAAAAAGAGGCTGCTATTGAGGTACCTGCTGAAACTACATCCAAGGCTGCTCCCGCAAAGAAGCCAAAAGCTAAAAAAGCTGCAGAGAAGGCGGATGACGAGGAAGCTTCTGATTCGACAAAGGCTACTAAAAAGCCCGCCAAGGAACCGAAGGCCCCCAAGGAACCGAAGGCCCCCAAGGAACCGAAGGCCCCCAAGGAACCGAAGGCCGCCAAGGAACCGAAGGCCACCAAGGAGAAAAAGGCAGGGAAGGTGTCTGAGGCTGCTAAGGCAGGCAGCAACGCTCCTGCTGCTAGGGCAACTGGGAAACGAGGAAAGAAGACTGCAGAGTAAATTATTAAATAATTGATGCGTTATACTGATTGTTTTTGCAATAAAATCTTATTTTTTGATTTGTTGTAATTTCTACATTTGAAGCATGCTGCCGTCTCATTTTGCGTATATTGGAGCTTTAAGTAGAACTGTTTGCTTCAAACGTATCCTTCAATGACAGCAGCACACAGGTGCTGAGCAGCAAAGTTATTTTACAATCCTGAATCCTGTAGTGACAAAGAGGAATTAATATTGCGCTTTAAAACTGGCAACAAAATCTACTCCAGGGACACTAAATATGTAATAGACTTTGCATGTTGCACCTAGAGACATGTGACCTTATAATGCTCAATAGCCTATAGTTTATTATATTCCTGAAAAGATGCCAAGGTAATGCTTAAGTTGATACGTTTTATTTGACTCTCTTTTCAGGGAGTGCAGAAAAAGTATTTTGGATAGTCTAAAATGGCATTCCAGTGCCTCAACAGCAAAGCAAAAACGACTACAAAAAGCATCATGAAAAGCGTCCGGCTGCATGTTCTCATCAAGGAGGTAATACAGTTGGCCACTGTGGACACACAGACCAAAATGGCTGCCATAACAGCCAGCAGCACATTGATTAATTTTCCAAGGACAGTCCGTGCTGTGACATTCTCCAAACCATCAAGCTGCCCCGCCTGCAGTTGCTGCTGCTCCACCTTGAGCAGATGAGTCAGGCAGGCCTCCAGAGATTCCTACAGGGGAGAGACCAAACTGAGTGAAGGAGCACTAATGATTAATCAAAGAAGTTGGACATACAGCACTGATTGTTTTATCAATGGATCCTTTCCATTCACTCTAATTTGTCTTGTGATAGCAAGGATGAAAATAACCTCAGTTACTTATTTTTACCTCATTTTTTTGTTTTTCAACACTGAGAAAGATTAGCTGTGGTAAAATGCTTAAACACTTTAATTTAGGAATATTGAACATTACAAATGTATATAAGTACTAAAGCCAAGTATTTACACAGTTACCCTCTCAAAACAGAGCCTCAAGATTCTGTAATTACGCCAAACCCAGAGAAATCTGTCAGTGGTGCATTTTCCTGAGCACATTTTAAACAACACTACCTGGCTTGCCTACGTTCCCCTCTGTAAACCATTGGTCCCAGCAGGAAAAGCACAGTATGTGTTATAAGCAATATGATACATTATTGATACTGGCTTATCGCAATGCAACACAGACATTATATTAATGACACCTGTGCTTTTCTTGCTATACATAAAAAATGTCTGCTGTGAAAAACACTTTTGTTTGTTAAGCTTACATGAATATCTGTTGCTTCTTTGTTAGACTGAAAGTTAGACCTCTCCCCCATGCTTGCTAGTTCATCTTTGAAGTTCAAAATTTCATTCTGGTGCAGTTCTATCAAGTCATTGAGCCGTTCCTCCAAACCATCATTCCTGCAAAAAAGTAATGGCAACAATATATGAAACAAACAGGGGATAGGTTTAGCTCACAGTACTATATCAAACATGTACCTGTGTCGCTCCTTTTGTAGGGCCTCCCCAATTGCAGTGTATTCTTTTTGGTGGCAGTTTTTTAAGATTTCAAAGCTTTCCTCAAGTTGGCCTTTGTTTTCCCGGAGCTCCTGGATCTCCTGGAGTATATTATCAAAGTCTGAGGCCTGGGCATGGTCAGGAATATTTTCCCTGGAGCTATAGGGTACATCATCGGCTCCTGAGTCTGAACAGCCATCAGCAGTGCCATGATTCAGGCTGGACTGTCCTGTTTTAAGGATACTCATTCCCCCAGGGCCAACACCCTCATCTCCCGGGGTTTCATCCAAGTGTTTCAGGGCTGCAATATTATCAGTGCTGCCCAACTTTTGCAGACATGGGAGGAGATTTGTCTCAGATTGGACAGCACAGCTTTATAAACTGGAGAGAATTTTTGTCACCTGCAATTGGCAAAATCAGATTAGTAAGCAACTCCTCAGGCCACTTAACCACTTTTCCTTTGTATGAGCATGCAAAAAGCCATATTGTCTTTTCATATTACAATAGCATAGTCAGATTTTTTCTATAAAGCTAGAATTTGATGAGACCCTGGTTTGAGTATGATCCTGACCCCTTAATCCAGTGAGTCCATCATAACTGGATTGTTGTTATTAAATAAAATATATTAACATGGGACTTTTTAACGCATTACAGCCTTTCAAACAATGCCTGTGTAGCAACACAAATAGTGGAACAAACACAATTAATGGTCTTTCAGGCACTAGAGTCCACGTACTGGCCTAAGGAATCATTTTTATCGGTATATATGCATCTGTAAAATGCCATTACTATCAGCTAAATTGAGATGGAGACAGATAATTAAAAGACAACCCAAAAAGAATTAGACTAACATCTGCATGGTTACATATAGGGCCAGAGGATAAGTTATTTGTTTTGTGGGTCAGCTGGGTTTAAATTAAGTTATATTGGTAATTGCTTACCTGCTTGAAACGTCAAGACTTCCAACCAGTCTGGCCAAATGTAACGTTAGCTTAGCTAGCTTAGCCAATTGGGATCAATCAGCTGTTTTGACTTGGCTGGTTTGAACATGCTCGGCATTCAGACTAACCATTGCGTGCAAAATGATCAAGTATGTAAAAGTTAGTTAAACAACTAAAAAAACAGTACGAATGTTTTTCAGATAAACTACTTTGTTAGCAGTTTAACTAACGTACGCTAACGTCCCGTCCACTGCTGACAGATGTGCAGGTTGCTTAGCAACGAAAAGTACTCGGAAAAATGTCGTCGTCTTATCAAAATGCTAATTTAAATCAATGTGGTACTGACACGCCTGACCCTACTATTGCGAAACATACCTTTTTAGTTTTTTCACTGTAAGCTTTGTAGCACCTGCCACTGCCAGCAAAATACTTGCTAATCTAGCCTGATGAAAAAGGGCCAAATTAAGAGTTAGCAGCTAAAATCTTCAATGTCGAAAGAGCACAAGTGATATTAAAAACCTTGATGGCTTAAGTTCTTTAAGTGGCCCAGTAGGCTATTTCAGTCTTCCAACACAAAACTCGGACCCCTTCTAAATATAGTGCAGACAACAGTTAAATAAAATGTAATACAACTTAGCTTTCACTGGTTTCATTATATGTCATATATTTTGAGCTTGGTTTTTAACCCTTTTCAACAAGTAAGACAGCAATAAATTGAGGATAATGTGTGAAATAAAGGGTGAAAGAAGTCAAATCACACCTCTTTGCTTTAGTGTGCTAGGAATTAAGGGTTCACAATGACCCATGATGAGACCCAGATTATAAAACCTGTATAAACATGATTACAGTACAGTATAATCCACACACATGGCAACCAAGTAAACCAAGGACTCCAACAAGAGGCTTTTTGAGGTGTAATGTGTGATGTTCAATTTAGAACGGTCATGACATTGAGGACATTTACAAGTTGAATTTTCAATTTCACCTTTAAAACAGCAAATTTATTTGTCTTTAAAAAATAAAAAAATCAACTAAAAAGTATTACTATTTCATTGTCACTAATATAAACAGTACGGAAGCACTGAGTCTTTGAGCACTTTAACTGCTCTTCAAGTATGTTAATTCAGTTCATAGATTATTCTTCTGCATTGGAAAAGCCACCAGGCTAGTATGCTCCAGCAAGGTCGCGACTCCAAACTTAATGTCTTTGATATTAACATCCTGGTTGTGGCATACCAGTGTTGTTGACTTCACAAATCCATAAAAAAACAAGTTGAGAATCCACTACTATTTGATCCAGTGACAAGTCTTGATTCCAGAGCAACGTAGCTGATGCAAACGAACTCCATTCTTCAGTGTAGCGAGCAGGAAAAGGAAGAGTTGGCCACACAAGCTGAAATTTCAAATGTTTGAGTAAAGGGGGAAGGAGGAGTCGACTGTTTAGAAGTGAGACACTTGGAAAAAGAGAGTATGGACAACTAAATCAGCAACAGTCAGCTCATTACAGTCAAAATCAAATAAAAAGCCATCAATCAGCTGTATTAAAAATTGCGGTGACTTCGAACAATACCACTTGAATCAGCTCAAAAGTAATAAAACTCTGAATTACAATTTCTTCTGTGGGGAAACAATGCAACGTTTTCCACATGTAAACAAATTCACTCAGATGAGAAAAAAAGTGTGCAGTTTTCCCAGACCCTCCTTCAACTATGCCCTATTCACCCTTACACTATGTGCTTGTGCCACAATTGCATTAAAGATAGCAATTCAATATCAAACATCCATCCTTTTCTCCTCTTATTCTCTGTTTCATTCTTCTTTAAACACATTTCAGAAAACGATAAAGTGACAAACCTCGGATTCAACCCTCCTGAGCATTTTGAGAAGCTGCTGAAGAGGAAGAAAAGGAAGGACTATAGAGATTAACCTTCCTGTATGGGTCATTGTCCTCCCTTTACACAACAGCCTCAAAACCTCTGTCCTTCATCATCAAATAAGCCTCTTCAAGCAGGTCATCTGGGGTGAAGAAGAAAGTGATTCAGATACTCTGAAATGGCATCCCAGTGCCTCCAGAGGAATGCAAGGAGGATAACGAGGAGCAGCGTAGAAAGCGTGCGGCTGCGTGTTTTCATTAATGGGACGACACAGTTAGCCACTGTGGACACAAACACCAAAAGGACTGCCATTACAGCCAGCAGTACATTGATTAGTTTTCCAAGAAGAGTCCGTGCTGTGGCGTTCTCCAAACCCTCAAGCTGCACCACCTGCTGTTGCTGCTGCTGCAGCTCCATCTTGGAGATACGCGTCTGACAGGCCTCCAGCGCCTCCTACAGGTCAGAGACAGAACAGTGAGTGAAGTTGCTCTGATGACAGAGCAGAATCATCAAGTATATGTTAGTGAAACTTACCTGAATGTCCCTCGCTCTTTCGTAAGACTGGTAAGCAATCTTCTCCTCCATGCTGGCTAGTTCCTGTTTTAAGTTCAGAATTTCATTCTGGTGGAGTTCTGTTAAGTCATTGAGCTGTTCTTCTAAACGTTCACACCTGCAAATGAGTGACAACAACAGCACATCAGAAACAGTTATTTTTCTTTCTACACACAGACTATACTAGAGTGTATCGCATAATCTATGATACCTGTATCGTTCCTCTTGCAGTGCCTCCATGATCATAGTGTAGTCGCGCTGATAATGGGCTTTTAAGTTTTCAAATGACTCCTCCAGTCGACCTTGGTTTTCTCGGAGCTCTTGGATCTCATGGAGTATAGCATCGAAGCCTGAGGCCTGAACATGATCAAGGGTGTTGCCCTTGGAGCTAGGGGGGCCTCCGGGGGCTCCAGTCGCACTGTTGGCTCCTGCAGAGCCAGAAGTAGCACTAGAACATTCATCGTCACTGCCATACTTTGGGCTGTTCTGCAAATGTCCTGTCCCAAGGACCCTTGTTCCCCCAGAGCCAACACCATCTTCTCCCTGGATTTCATCCAAGGAGTCTTTCAGGCCTGCAATGTTATCAGCACTGCCAAACTTGTTTCGGATGAGGGAGGCGATTTCTCTCGGCTTAGACACCACAGCTCCAGCTGCAGAATGAGTGGCTTGAGAGAAACTGGAGAGGCCCCCTGTCACCTGTAATGAGCAAGCTCAGGTCAGTACTGGTCTGTGCGGAGGTGCCATTGCAATATTGTCACGGTGAAAATTATGTGCCAAACCTTCTATAGCTTTTAATTAAGGGCTCTAACTACATCTCTAGAGGAACAGGTAATTACAAACTACTGAGTTTCCTTCTTGGGATATATTTAACATTTACAACCATTACTTTTGTGTTTGTGTAGATTAAGTAGCAAAAACAACTCCAAATGATGATCTTGTTATAAGGTCTTATTTATGTTTTGAGTGCCATAAACTAATTGCTATTTATTTCATACCTGGGAAAACCTATCCTTAACTAAAACAACTGAGGAACCAATTCAGATTGCTGCTCCTAGCAAGGCATCCACATGACTACCTAACTGCTATTAGAAATTGTTCTGACAGACATTTCACTTTGTGTGCCAGTAAAACCATGCAACACCATACTGGCACACTTATTCAAATAGAATTCATCCATTATGAATTCTCTATTCTACAACAACGACTCCATCTATTCTCTATAGCAAGTTGTCTGCTTTCTTGGCCCCTTTACGTTTAGTTAATCCAAATTTAGATGAACGATTTTATAGTTTTTTAGAAATAGAAAAAAAGTTGAGGATTACATTTTTTTTGTCAGTACAATGACAATAAAACCTTAAATATTCCCGAAAGGGGGATTTAAAAGCAAAAGAGCAGTGAAGGCACCAGGAAAGCACACACCTTGGCTCCAACATCTTTCAGCCCCTGGTGCATGTCTCGGAAAACATCTTTGGGCTGTCGAGGGATTCCGTTGTGCTCTACCTCTCGGAGCTTGCGGTGGTAATGCTCCAGTTTCCTTTGCAGCTGCTGGATCGTCTGAGCGGACTTTTGGTTCTTCTTCTCAAACACCTGTTTGATGCGTGCACTCTGCTGTTTGTCTGCGTTATTGGCAAGTTTCAGGTATTCTGCCACGTTGTCATCACGTGCAGTTTGTTCAATTTTGATTTGTTCTGTGAGTTTGAGGATCTTCTGTTGTAGTTGGGCAATGGCCTGCTTAGTCCGCTGGGGGTCTGGGGTGCAGTCCACTACATCATACCCGTCTGCCCCGTAAGGCAGGGCATTAGGTGACACAGCGGGGCCTGATCCATCATAACGATCCAGCTGTGCAGAAAAATAAACAAAAGAAGGTACAAATATGAAGAAAAATGCTTTTGATCAAGTTTATTAAGACAAAAACATTTAAATCATTGTTTCTCTTGGTGTTTCTTTATCATAGAATATCATGCGAGCAGTGGGCATTATAATGCTGACAGTACTTGGTTACAATACTTTATTTGGTATTTAGGATATTGTGTCTCTAGTAATACAAGCTTTTCTATTGTAAACTCTACCAGTATCTAATGTGAATACTGTTTGAATCCAGTTTAAAATACACAGTAGTATTTGCTTTAAACTAGGGCAGTGGCTGTTTTTGAAAACCAATCTTCGAAAACCCTGCAGTCAATTTACACTTATATCTGTAACTACACTTCACAACAGTAGATGGCGCCAAACGTTTCTTTTTGTCATTTCACAACTCCAAGTCAAGGAGGCACTGTTGAAAATAGTCCAAGTTAACTGAGGATTGAGAAGAAATTATGACATTATTTTTACCCCACAGGAATTTATTAAGTTGGTAGTTTAGTAAAAAAGGCAAGTTCAGATAATGCAAAGCCTTACATAGTAATGAGAGATTCCAGGCTAGAACTGGGGCAACAAGAGGGGAGGTAAATATGAATCTTTGTCATCAACACAAACTGATTTGTACCCATCATACGAGCTTTCACCACGTATTGGACACGTGCCAGCTGCTCAGCTCCTTGTACTCTGAACAGCATGAGAATGTATGGAACAGATTGAGTGTTAACCATAAAGCCAGACATTGTACAGTACAGGAAGCGGCCGTTAAGTTTTACATTGACAGACACGGTTAGAAAATGCTACAAATAAATACATTTCCAGTGTCTTAACTTTTAAATTGGTTATGTGCCAACATTTACCTATCAGTTATTTGCTAGATTCCTGTATTTGAACAAAAATGTAAAGCTTCTTGAGTGATTGATGTTTCATTTGTGTTTGTTGAAAGGGCTACCGAACAGAAACAAAAGGACACAACTTGTGTTCTAACTGGGCAGAGGATTGTCAAATAAAAAACAATTGGCATTCGTTATTTAAGATGAACAGAAACACAGGGAGTAAAGTGATTCCATCGTGCTTAAGACATCTGTTGATGAACTTAATCCTGCCTCCAGTGAGATGCCTGAGCTGCAAAACAGTGTCATGATCTCTTTTACGACGTCTACTCTATACTGATTTGTCATTCCAGAGATACTCCTGTCAGTCAGCTGCCATCTTGAGCTTAGAGTGTTGTGAAGACTTCTGATCGTCTGATCTAAATACCACGTCAGGTTTAAAAGAAAATGGTGTGTACATTCTTTCTTTTTTTCTTAATTGATTATGTAAAAGGCAGGATACCCCTTCTTTCTTTTATAGTGGAAAAAAAACACTGAATAAGTATTCCCAGATTTCTATCAACATTCAATGTAAAATACAATAAAAACAATCATCCAACACGTTTCAGTTTGTCGAGTTTGCAAACGTTCCCTCCAAGCTTTCTCTGACCTGAAGTACACTCAAGAGACAGCAAAAGACTAAATTTAGAAAGGCTTAGAGCACATAGTCACAAATAACTCAAAGGCAATCTCTGACCTTTCACCGCTGACAACTCATCTCCCCATCCACCAGCTCATCCAGGCACATCTACACCATTAACAGCCTTAGGTTTGCACAGTTCACTTAGATTTGACATTTTGCACAGGTTTCAGTGCACGACTCACTTTCATCTGTTATTCTACAGCTAGCCTGCAAACAATGCATTTCATTAACTTCCTCGTGACCTGTGAGAGTCACTTTGTATTACGATACACATCTGAATTATTCATGTCCTAAAACTATCTTCTATATGAATACAGCATTTTTAAAGATTTAATTCAGTTCTTGGACAGATTTTATGAGAAGAGAAAAGATGGATTAATTGATATGTTATATTTTTCCAACGCACTGATAATGTGTGTATGCAGATTGATTGATATTGTCAGTGTTTAAGGTATAAAAATACTCTTATATGACACTGTAGAATGCATTCATTTGAAGAACTGCATCGTTTTTGTTATCGTTAAGATTTTTTTGAACAAGGTTCTTAATCTTTAAACTAGTTTCCATCTAGCTTTGTGGGTTTCAGCTGGATATACAGTTTATTATCATGGAATCTGACGCTTTAGAAAGCGTATAAACATGATGAATAGGAAGCAAGTTTTAAATTAGTAAGAAGCATCTTCTTTATATGATTTCTAAGTCAACTTGTTGCCGTTCTTCTGTAACAGATAATGGAGAGAACTCTTTAAAGTCTAAGTAACTTTGATATGAGGAGTGTGTATCATGTTCGACTAACTTATACTTACAGATGAAGAGGCAAGCCATTTTTTATTTTACTCAAATGCAGGTGTTACCTTTATCGGAAACCTCCAAGTGCATAACTTGTATATGACAGAAATATCTTCCTACTCTGAACATAATGTACTGTTCAGGACCACGGTTTTATTTCTCCCCTGGACGTCTTGACGGGGCTGAGACACTCACCTTGTCAGGCTCCTCAGTTGAGTGGTACCCGGAGGTGAGCAGCATGTCAGCCAGAGCTGGGCTGGTGGGTGTGTCTGTGGTGGAGGAGGAGCGCGGGCGTCCAGCCTGCAGCAGGGCTTCATGGGTGCTGCGCCGGTGGATCTGTGGGCTCCCTTTCTGGGGAGGGTCCCCAGGGCCCCCCACCTTGCTGCGGCGGCTCTGCAGGCTGGTGCCTCGCTTCATTATTGGGGGAGCACCTCGGATCTGCTGCAGAACGCGGCTCAGAGCTGCGGGAGGGGCGGAAGCAGCAGGGTTGTCAGAATCCAAAAGGAGGGGCGAGGAGGCCAAAGTGTCCCCTCCCTCTGACCCTACATCGGTGGGATCGGAGGGAGGGGCGCCTGTGCAGGACGAGACGGAGTCATGTGGGGAAACGGAGGAGCGTCGGCGCTGTGGCTGGAATAACTGCTTCAGGCCATGGCCCAACGCTCCCATGTTCTCCCGGGCATTATGGGTGATTTTGGACAAACCATGCTCTGACTCCGACGCCCTCCTGCCGCCCTCCAGCTCCGCTCGGCCTCCAGTGTCCGGCTCCTCTGGGCTCTGCTCACTACTACCCTGATCCATCAGAGACCTCCAGCTTCACAGCGAAGTGCTACCTGGGGGTGCAGGGGACTAGCTGCGCCCCGTGGGCACCCCCCCTCTGAGCGGCTGGTAGAAACCCGGGGAGCAGAGAGGATGGTGCTCAGTTGGGCCTTTTGAGTGGACATGCATCTGTGGCTTGGCTCAATGTCATGCTTGTCTACCACAAAAGGAAAATAAAATGAATTATGACATGCAGCAGTGAATGATGAACATAATAAGCAGAAGAATATAAAACAACAAGCAACATAAACTGGGTTGACACAGACAGGTTCACTTCTTTTTGCAAATATAAGAAGGTCTTTGTTCATTTAGTCCAAAACAATTCATGATTGAAAAAGCTTTTTTTTCTCTGCAGAATGAAAACAGAAGGTATCCATTTCAGTCTAACAGTATGTGGCATGTCTGACAGTGCCAACCCAGCAATGCAAAAACACAAAGTCTACAAAATAAATAAGCTTTAAGAACAGTTTCTGAAATGTCAAAGTAAGTTTAACTGCACATGCTGAAGGTCGATGCCTGAGGCTGTTGCTGAAATCCCTTTCAATTGTTTATTTCTGGGAATTCAAGCCTGAAGGCACCAAAGCCCTGATGGTAGTTTTATTCAATTACATTTCAGAAAGAATTCATTATAGAAATTGATAAATCAACATAATTGAAAGTGCTTAGATGATGCTAAAAAAGAGACTACGGAGTGTGAAAACTTAAATGAAATTCTAAACAAACAGTGATTATGATTAAATTCTCAACTGACTCGTGTGATTCACGGAAGTCTCCTCTTTGACTCTCATTTCTCAACAATGCTAAATCCTGTAATGTAAAAAGTCCATTCCAAGACTTTGGCCCTCAGATGACAGATTATACAACAGCTTTTGATTTACCAACATGAAATGAGAGGGGGTGAAATAGAGTGTAACAGAAAGCTTACCATGAGCCCAGCTTCCCCTCTACTGACTCACAGCGCAGGATTGGCTAAACGAACAGAAACAGAAGCAAAAGAAAACTGAAAAATATGCTCCATACAGACAGTTAAAAAAATAGGCCTACTGTAACATCACGCAGTTTTAAATCAGGCCTGCATACAAACATTCAACTCAGAAGTAATAATGGACCGGAAAGGGTGAGAGACTTAAAAGCTTCTAACATGCTGACATGTGAATTGTCAACGACCTAATGGATCTTTGTTTAATTCTTAAGAGTCAGCAGTAAATTGATGCTTGGTGAACCTTGTTATGTTTTAATGGCATCTATTGTAAGCATAAGACAACATTAACATGACAGCAACTCTAAAAACTGTTCAAGGTATAGTAATATTTCTACATACAAACAACATCGAAACATGGTATGAACACGACTCAGGAGCTGCCAGTGCACGACTCATCTGTAGCATGTACAGTGGGGGGGGGGGGGGGGGGGGGGGGGGGGGGGGGGGGGGGGGGGGGAGACTTTAGCCTGAGAGAAAGCTTCTGTCCCACTTTGTCCTCGCAGGCCAACAAATGTGCACACTATCTTTAATGATTTTAAATGATTTTTATAAATCCATTACTTGGGATCAGGGACAATCTTGAAAATGTTAATTGTAACATAAAACCAGACTTTCTATTAGTTTGGTCCATTCGGAGCAGCATCTGCATGTACCAATTATTTAAATACTTTTAAGGCAAAGTGGTTAACATATTTCTTTAAAGACCCAAAGCCTAATGGGATGGGTCTGAATATGTGGTACATATATTATTTTGCAGACAAATGGAAACATGATTTCACAAGTCAGCAGAGATTGAAAGTATCACCTCACAAGCCAGCAGCAAAATCTAACACAAAAACCCTATGAAACGCTCCATTAGTGATACACAGTGACTCATTACTGCTGGTGCTGCTGTTATATCTGCAGTGTGGGATAAGAAAGCACCCTGGTAAGGTAGGTGGCAGAGAATAATATAATAATGAAAAGGTTTTGGTTTGAAATGAATGTGAATGTTTGCACTCATTACCCAATATAAATGAAAGCAACAACATGTCGTTTGCATCATGTTTCCATCTCTGCAGCTCGGTAAGGGCAATACTTTAAGTAAAACCACACTTCTGGTCATGGCATTTAAACATAAGTTAACATTAACAAACCACAAGGGATTGATGTTACACATTATGTATTCAATCAAACTGTCTTCATTCCTGAGAGCAGGTTGTATGGCTTTTGCTGCTGCTGATCCTTAATCAATGATCATGGACAACTCCATTCAGATGCAAATGATTGCAGTAGAGACTAATTACAAGACATAGGAGGAGACATTCCACAGACAGGAAATATATCCCTCATCTACAGTAAATACATTGACGTCCGACTCCTCGAGGCTAAGGGCAAAGTGTTCTCTTCAAAGTGGGTCAGCCAACATTGGTCTATCACTCTCTCTACATGCAGGGCTCCAAGGTCACACCATTTGAAGAGTGTCGTGCATGTCTAGCAGCGTCTAAGCTTTTAGTGGCGGTATAGAATAATCTTTGCAGAATGACAGAAAGTGCAGGTATGACCTCGAAGCAGCATAGGCCTACATGCTTTACATTATTCCTGGATCTTATTGGTTTCAGATTGTGCTCACAAAATAAAACCAATGTATTCCTTTTTATATTGAATATAAAGATGTGATAAATCATGCCCGAAACTCCCGTGCATTGGACTTCATTTTCCTTTGCACTTTCTATCACTGGTGACATATTCTCAGAGGACCTTGTACACTGAAATCTATTTAGTAAATAATGTCGTCCTTCAGAAGGCATCGCTACACTTTTATTGCATAAAAACATGTGGGAGATTAGTTTATATTGATTTAGTAGTGATGACAGTATTGGTCAGCAAAAATCTGTAAAAAAAACAATAAGATTACTTAATAGAAATACACAAAACTAACATGAGTCCAAGTGCAAATAAACATACCTTCAGATGTGGTCATCAGCAGGGAATTTGTGGACCTATTAACACAGGAAAAGAGTTTCCAGCACGGCTTCCTCTGGGTAGTTTGTACAAATGGAAAACTGGTGGGATAGCTGTAAATCTTTAGTCAGCTGTTTCCGTGGACATTTAGAAAAATCACATGCTGCAAAGAAAAACAAAAAGCAGAGGCAAGACAGTGTGAGAAACGTTTTTTTACAAATCTGTGTCTCAGGTGACAGAAGTAATGTTCATTAAAATGTTTTCAGAAAGAGGGATTAATCTGGTACTGATGGCTCTAATAATTGTCGTTTAAATGGATCAACCAATGGATTTGTATCACTTCATGGTTCCTTAGGGATCAAATAATAAATATATCATCATCTTTTTATTTTTAAGAGACTAATATACTGTTTCTGTAAAACTGAATTGTGTTGATCCATAATCTAAACCAATCAGCACCTAAACTAAGAATTAACAGCAAATCCAGATAAAGTCGGAAATCTAACCAGCATGCATTATCAGCCCATTTCATCAGCAGCAGACAGAAGTTAGCCATTAGCTGGGGAACATAGTAAATGTGTTAAAACATTTTGGAGGCCGAAGCCAGATATTATTATTAGCTCAGATAATAACTAAGTGAATATTGGATTTACATGTATTAGTGCTCCGACGCAACGATCCCTAATAAACCATGCTTATTTGTCTGCTGCATGTAATTAGGAAAGTGTTAACACTAACTTTTTACACTAAAATAACAGTTTTGAGAACAATAATGTAGTTGTTAAGTTATTGAAAGAAACACAAAAAGGGGAGGATTGATTAAGGTAAGGGGCGAAAATCCCACAGGATACATTTTTTGCTAGATAAAGAACCAAAATAATATCCCTTATCTGGGCAAGGGTTAAGTCACGCTGTGAGATCGAGCATGTGATGTAATTGTGTTAAATGTCTCTACTTTAAGATGAATGAAACTGGCTGTAGCTGTAATGCAGTCTAATGCAAAGTCTGATATTTGAGACTAATAACAGTTGAAGTAATTAAATAGAGTCACACAAGTACGTGGCTTCAAAACCTAAATTGCAAAATAAAAACATGTGTTTTAATTTTGTACAGCAGAGGCCTCCAAGGCATTTTAGCTTAATTAAGTGTGTAATGTTAATTAATGGTGCTTAATCCCCCCTCAGGGATAGCTGCAGGACATGAATGAACGCTTTGCCTTTCTCGTAAAACCACAATAGATAAATAAATCAACAAGAGGATTTCAAATCAACAAATGGTAAACACAGAAATCTGTTATAGCCAGTGGTGGAAAGTAACTTAGTACATTTACTCAAGTAGTTGTTTGACATATTTGTACTTTTCTAAAGTATTTCCATTTAATACTACTTTATACTTCTACTCCACTACATTTCAGAGGCACATATTGTTCTTTGTACTCAGCTAAAGGTATTTAAAACCCACAGTGACTAGTTACATATAAAAACAAATGATATGCTATAATGTAGTACTGTACTACTAATCTACACAGTATTTCAAGTATTTAAATCTGCTTCACATTGATAACTACAACACTAAAATGCTCTTACATGTATAGAAACAGTATGGAACTGTGAAAAGGTCCATTCTGCTTTTAGAGTACTTTTAGTTTTGATACTTGAAGTCTGATAATACTTCTTTACTTACTATTCTGAAATGGGTCATTGTGCAGAATGAGGACTTTTATAAGTAAAACTTTGAAATCATTGCTTTACTTTTATTGGAGTATTCTAAGAACATAGAATTTGTACTTTATCTGAAGTAAAGGATCTGAGCATTTCTTCCAACACTGGTTATAAAACCAACATCGCTCTCTGCATGAATGCAATGCAGTCATACGTGCAATGCGATGAGATCATCACCACCCCTTCAGTAACAATGGCATCAACTCGCATAACAATGAAGTTCAGCTTTCCCAAGTCTATTTGACTCTTACTTAAAACACAGAGCTTACCATCACTATTCGGCTTAGGGCGGTTAATTAAATTACTCAAAGGTTACAGGTGCATTGGGTGCCATTACATGGAGGGCAAAAGTAGTAACGTTAAATGCCTATGATTAAAAGGTAAAGTAAAGATGGTGTGATAAAGTAAATCATGTACCCAAACAGTGGGTTTTATTAGAGAGTAAGTCACGACATATAATCTGAGCCCATCGGTTTAACGTTAGAAGAGAGGAGGATACAGTTAGCAGCTCGTTAGCCCAGTCAGTAGGCCTGAACTTTAAAACACTCAACTCTAGGATGTATTTACTAAAAACATCAATGCAGTTTGTCGTCCTATTGCAAAGTGGTGCTAACCGTTGTGTTAGATGAATGCAGGATACATCGCTGACCCCGTTTTGATAGCTTGTCTGTCCCTCTTGTAGCTAGCTGTATGCTAACGTGGTGCACCGGGGGGTGTTCGTTGTGTTGTACGGTGCACACTGGTGCTGCTAGGCGGGGCGGGGTGGTGTTCTGTGTGCGTCTAGAGATAACCTACATGGGGGTCTAACAAGAGGTGTACGAAGTACTCTTGAGTACTTGAGTAAAAGTTGCAATACTGCATTGTAAACATGCTCTGTTACAAGTAGAAGTCCAAGTACAAAAAGTACACATTTTCGAGTAAAGCCCGTACCAGACAAATATTATGTGTTTGTATTATTATTAATGTCAATGTTCACTTTGTAAAGGTGGGGATTATTTTAATTACTTACTACTTTAACTTTCTTATAATAAATCATAAGGATGTAGGCTATTGGTTGATTTATATTCTGTATCATAAATCCATGCCTGCAAAGTAGCTAGTAACTTTTTGGAGTAAAAAGTAAAAAATTGCCTCTAAAATGTAGTACAAAGTAGCATAACGTGAAAATATTCAAGTAAAGTAAGAGTACCTCAAAATTGTACTTCAGTACATTGAGCACATGTAGCCTACTTAGTTACATTCCACTACTGGGTCTATAAGACTTCTCAATTAGCCGGAGAACAAATGTAATAAAATATAAATTATTTATAAATAAATAAATAATCAACTCAAATGCTTTTTGTTTGGTTTTCTTCTTCTGTGATGTTTGCTATTGATGTTTGATTTCTATATGATACTTTTCAATATGAAACAAATAATTATCTGTGCAATGTATTTTAATATTTAAATTATGATCATTTGTTGTGCCCATGTCTGACAGCTGAAATCTTCATTACCTGATGATTTAATATATACATTATATCAGCAGTTTGTGTTGTTTTTGGTAAAAGAAAGTGATAGCCACTTTAATATTCTACATCAATGGCAAAGCCCAGCATTAATGATTTAAAAACATAAATCAGATGGTTGTGTGATGCTCAAGCTTTCAAGTACAATCCAGCAGATAACCTGTTCAAATGACATACTCCTACATCTCCATTCATGCATTTTATAGCCACAGATGTAATTACTTTTAAGTAATACAATTTGACCAATAATGCCCCGACGTGTTGGGTCAATAAAACACAACTATCTAAAGTTGTATCATATTCTAATGATGCACACCTAAAACGTCGCTATCTAGATAAGGGTGTAAGGATGTAAGGATCAAGGCATCCATTTATGCCATTATCATCAATTCTCCAAATGTAAATATTTGATAAAAAGGAACTCCACCTTTAAGAAATGCCAAGAATAATGTCCAACTTGACAACACCCTCATACAACGGGCCTGGCAGCAGTCAGAAGCTCTAACACACCAGGATCATTTACATTGGAGGTATTGGGTAGCCAATAGACATCTGTCGCAAAACTCTCACCATGGTTTCTTAATCACACCTTTGAGTGTTGCATTTCATGGTAGCGTATTTAAGTTGTACATTTCACACAGTGTAGGTTTGCATTAGCTTATATCCTCTTTGCATTGCTGATATAAGACAGCGTTTACCTGAGGACAACATCACAATTGTACAGAGGAAGCCAATACAACTCAATATATCCAGGTCTGACCGCTGTGAACATATCAATTATTTCAGCCTGGGTTTTGCCTCTTAAGAGCAAACCTTTAAGGCATAAGCAATATAATGTAACCACTAACTTGTAACTACACCTAACATCGCCCGTCTAGACTGTCCCGGTAACCAAAACAGGCGTCTCCTCGCCGCCTGTCAGTTAGCAGGCTGGCTAGACTGTAGCTAAAAAACATCGCCTCAGCTTCAGCCAACAGGGCACCTCGCTAGGCGGGCAGCGACCATTGGACAAACAACCTCAACAAACCGTAACCCCTGTGCAGAACGGATAACATCATATGGAAACACATTTCATTCATAGATCGGTTTGAAAAATGTGTGTTTTGCTGGCTTCAACTTACATGGGCGCTGAGAGGATTGTGTTGATGACCGTTCATTTCTCCCGATGGTGGAACACTCCCACGGTGACGTCAAATAGCGTGCCGTGCACGACGTCAGAACAGCTGAGCAGACAGACAGCCACACCGTGATAAACATACACAGAGAAAAACAAACATTTATGTAGTTCTCCTTTTTCAGATGTTGATAACAAATGTACTTTCTTCAAGGCTAAACAAGAAAAGTATCATTCATCTGTTCAATTGTTGGACTTATTGTGTAACATTTTGACTGAGAATTATAGTAGGTGTGAAGATATTATCAGTCATTTAATGTGATCTTAAACGTTCCTGTAAAATGGTAACCTTGTATCCTATTAAGGATAGTTTGTTCATAAAGCTACATTTCCTTATTCAACCCCATCTTTGAAGTGATTTTCTTAAGTTGAGTTGAATGTGGTTAGGTATGTATCTTCAAAAACATTGCATGTGAATAGTTAATATTTACTCTGAGATGTCTGTTTGCAAAATAAATCTATTAATGTTTTTTTTTCATGAAATAGATGGTGATTGGTATTTATCATTATTTCCTTTTGTCTGACATTTTGTGTGGACCAAACAACTAATAAAGAAAATAATTTGCAGAAATGAAAACAAGCATTAATTTCAAAGCTAATAACAACCTGCATGCTCAGAAATGAAAGGACCGAAACAGAAATTATAACTTATTTACTAGAATCTTTGGCCTTGAAGGTCTCTACCCATAACAACATCAAAAAAACAAATGTAGTTGTGCAGCAAACCATGCTTTTTATTTTTCTTCAAAAAATTGACATTTTGAATCTCTTGCCAAATGCAAAGCAGGAAACATAGCTTAGGCCGTCTGATTTTGGCTCGCCAAACCTGTTCAATTGACCAAATTGCATGAAAGAGAGTCAGTGAAGATCCTGTCACACTGTCAGCAGAACATTTCAGATTCCTGCAGCTGATTGTTTACTTTGATGGGAAGGGATTGGATATAATAAAGGCATGGCACGTTATATACGGCTGACATTCATGCTGATCAGATGGAGTTTGGTTTGCAGGAGGATCAGGAAATACTGGAATAGGAGCCTGTTGAGAAACGTAATATGTTGCCAAATAAGGGCGTGGGCTATAATGGCTTTTTAGCTGCAGGTTTTGGACTGGCATCTTTACTATAGTTGTAACAGAAGCGGCGGTTTGAGTAATGTTGTCTTTGAAAAAGATACTTAGGATGAGGATAGAACTTAAAAATCTGGTAGGTCTGAAAAGCACAATATGGTTTGGATAGCTAGATTACAGGTGGTGAAGAGTTTGACCTTGAAGGGCAGCACAAGTTTTAGTAATGACAGTATACACTGCTGTTGGAAACTAGGGGAACACAAGAGCTCCCCTCAAGTTTAATTGTTGTAGATGTGATTACAAAAGCCTCTTTGCTAGCAGAAGGAAGAGGATGAGGAGGAGGAGGAGGAGGAGGAGAAAAAAAGTTGGGTGGAAAATTCCAGGTACCATGGGGAATTGTGGGGGGGGGGAAGGAAATAAAACTGTGTAGTACCTGAGGGAAGCTTTGGATATTGTGGCGATGCTGCCACTCTACCTGTGGAAGAGTCAGGACTGTGTGGCGTAGTTGTGGGCCCAAGAGACACCGGTAATAAAAAAATATATATATATATATATTATATATATATAATGGAGAAAACATTGAAACTGGTGGTACTGAGGAAACTTCGGGACCTAGCCACTATCACTAAGAGGCCTATTGGACCAGGACAATGACACCGATGCCATCGCTGAGACCATCACAGACTACATTAATTTTTGTGTCGATACTGTTGTGCCAAAAAAGACCATTAGGATATATCCAAACCATAAAGACTACATCTCATCGGATATTAAACAGTGTATCCGACGAAGAAATATCGCTTTTCAAAAGAACGATGCAATACAACTGAGATCAGCTCAAAGAGAACTAAAGGGGAAACTTAAAGAAGCCTGAGAGCAACATAGTCTGAGTGTCCGAGAGGCTTTCTCAACCAAGAACTCGAAAGAACTGTGGGACTCTGTTAAAGAAATTACAAATCTGAACTCCGGCAAGAGGGAGATGCATGTTCTGGATGAGCTTAACAAAGCAAATGAACTTAACAACGTCTACAAACGTGTTGATATTAATTCTGCTTCTAACATTGATGCATGTAATAACTTGTCAACCTCTTTAACCTGTGACCCAATACACAATATAATAATAATAATTGATGATAGTGCTGTGGCCAGGGTTTTCAAACAACTGCATACTAAGAAGGCCAGTGGGCCAGACGGTATTTCGGCACTCCTGCTGAAAACGTTTGCAGATGAGCTCACCCTGCCTGGAGTCCATTATTCCAGCTCTCTGCTGACTCGGGAAGCATCCCTCAAATATGNAAGAAAGCTGTCATCATACCAGTTGCAAAAAAAACATGCCCACATGACAACAACGACTTCAGACCAATGGCTTTGACCTCAATAGTTATGAAGTCACTAGAACGTATTATTGTAGGGAACATGCGAACTGAGGTGCAACACCTTTTGGACCCCTACCAGTTTGCGTATAACGATGGTAGAGGTTCAGATGATGCTCTGACCTCTTCAACTCACTTTATTCTAAAACACCTGGAAAATCCTTCAGCTTATGCTAGATTAATGTTCATGGACTTTAGCTCAGCTTTTAATACTATTCTTCCCCAAATAATGTTAAAAAATCTCAAACAGATGGATGTGAAACCTTACTTAATTAGATGGTATCACTCCTTCCTAACTGAAACACAGCAGCAGGTGGATCAGGTATGCTCAAAGATAAGCCAACGCCTGCATTTTCTGCGCAGGCTCAGGGTTCATGGAGTGGATAAATGTATCATGTTAATGTTCTACAGGGCAGCAATTGAGTCTATTATTCGTAATGGCATCACAACATGGTTTGGTAACTTGTCAGTTAAATCTAAATCACAACTCCAGAGCTTGATAAAAAGGGCTGGAAAAATAATTGGCCTGCTTCCACCATCCTCTCTTCAGGATATATTTGAGGAGATGGTGAGAAAGCAAGGCCGTAAAATCAAATGCGACTCCAAACACATCCTGTATAGAGAGTTTGAGTTGCTGCCCTCGAGGCAGAAGGTATAGATTACCAAACTGTGAATTGAACAGGTATAAGTTTTCCTTTGTTCCACTGTCAATCAAGCTGCTGAACAGTCAGAAACAGTTGTGATTATGCTGTGTTAGGAGTTGTTGGGAGGTGCAATGTTTACAGTGTAGTTTGTGCAACCGAGAAGGTTAAATAGGGAAAGTGCATTATGTGTAAATAGGTATGGACACAATAGGGATATGTGCAATTTGACGGACACTATGCATAGGTGCAATAGGGTAAGTGCAATATTGATTTGTGTATGAATGCAGTAGGGAAGGTGCAATATTTGATTTATGTATAAATACAATAGGGAAAAGTGCAATATTTGATTATGTATGAATGCAATAGGGAAAGTGCAATATTTGATTATGTATGAATGCAATAGGGATATGTGCAATAGGGAAAGTGCTGTACCTGTATGTTTCTTGTTTGTTTCTTTGCCATGTGATATGTGATCTCTGTTCTGTATCTGTGACTGATTGACCTGAATGTTTTATGTTTATTATCTCGATGCCCAAGACAAATTTCTCCTAAAGGAGACATAAAGCTCTTTCTTATCTTTTTAGGGTTCGTCCTTAAATCTTGTTCTGTAAAATTTCATTTATATCTTATTTTTCAAATTTTTATAATTCTATATATCTAAAGTGTATAGTGTTCTTTTGTTACTCGTGTATCAGTCCAGTTAATTTGAACTACAATTGAAGCACCCTTAAAAAAACACCCTAAACGATTTTGATATGTAAAACTTTCCCATAACATATTCCTAAGTCTTTTAGGTACAAAGGTAAACGGGTTACAAAATATACCGCCGGTATTAGCCTTAAAGGTTTTTACCGGCGGTATTTTAAATTCCAAAACATTATAGAGCCGAAGATTTATTCGGACCTTGTTAACTAAAATTGAAGATTTGGAGTTAAAAGTCCCAGTTCCTTAGGTTACCACCATCAAAATGTTTCATGATGTAAAATGTTGTAAGTTGGGAGGNGGATTGCTGGGGGCCATGGCTCTTGGAGGCGATGTATTTGGCGTGTTGAGCCTCTGCTTTCAGCCGGCGTTTCTCCCGCTTCTTCTCGTGGTTCTGCTGGTACTTTCCAACCCAGTGTTCAACTGAGAGTCTGTCCTTCTGCATGGACTGCAGGCTCTCTCTGACCTCAGCTGTTTTTCCTTCAGATAAAATAAGATAAAAGTTTACTTGCATGTTAACAAAAAATAGTAATACAAGGCCACAGTAGAGGAATATGACACAGGCGTGTGGAGTATTGGATTACATGTAGAGACTTAACGTAAACTTAATACAGTTGTGGGAAATCTGTTGACAGAATACATTTAATTAAATATTTGTCAGTGTAACGGATTACATTTAAAAAAAATAACCCCCCAAAATACCGTAAGACTTTGGGTTTTGTTTCGCAGCAAAGAGGAGATAGGTGGCGTCATCAACGACAGGCCTACTGTGCATTTCTTTCTCTGCAACCCAGTTGTTGTGGAGAGTTTTCTTCTTTCTCTGAGGTGACTTCAGGTCTGGGGTCGAGATGTCAGCCTCCTCTCGTCTCTTCTCTTGCTCTTCATTCAGAGCGAGGACATTGTGAGATGGTCTTTGGACTCCCTTCAGCATCACCCGTTGCCACTGAAGCCTCTCTTGCTTCAACTGGTTCTGCTGTCTTTCCTTTGGGGCCTCCTGCCTCCTCCTGTCTTTCTCCATGTTTACTTTCTTGAGACTTTCTGTCACTTTTTGAGTCTCTTCTCTGTCCCTCTCACTTTTTGCCAGGGTCTCCAGAGCAGCTCTTTGTCTGCGCTCCATCTCCACTGCTTTGAGCTCCACATACATTTGTCTTCTGACCTCCACCTTTCTCTCCTCTGGGGTCAGTTTAGATAAAGTATGGACAAGTTCCATCTCAGCAATGAGGTGTTTTCTAGAAGACATCTTAGTGTTCACAATTTGAACTTTTTCTCTCTGTATGTTTTCTAATGCTCTCTCTCCAGTAGGTTTGTGTGAAATGAACAGCAGAGAGGCCTCCGTTGGTATGGAGATCCATGCAGTTCCATGTTCATGTGTCGGGAACATTCCGGAATTCCGGAGCAGAATGCTTTCTCTAGAATTCCGAAGGTGCCATATAAGGTAATATTGTTGAACAATTGAATTGTATGTACTTCAGCTTATGTGTTATTCTATGTCTATGTATTGATGTTAGGTCCCTTTCTGAAGTTGTTTTGAGTTCATTTGAATTTTTTTTATAAGTTTACTAATTGTTACCCTTCTCCTGGTTGCTAAATGTCCCTTTGAGCAGAGATGTGAGAAGTACTCAGATGTTGTACTTAAGTAACAGTACCAGAGTGAAGGAATACTAGTATACTAGTTCCAAGTAAAAGTCACTCAAGTTAAAGCACAAAAGTAAGATAATACGTAAAAGTACTTATTACGCAAATTGGTCCATATCAGAATAATAAATATCATAAATTGTGATTATAATTATTGATGCTTTAAAGTCTTATCAAAGC
The DNA here is from genome assembly GCF_000735185.1 of Notothenia coriiceps. Classification (NCBI taxonomy): domain Eukaryota; kingdom Metazoa; phylum Chordata; class Actinopteri; order Perciformes; family Nototheniidae; genus Notothenia; species Notothenia coriiceps. Next base: position 67,216 of record NW_011348324.1, read on the forward strand.
TGGTAAAGGTGCAGCTAGTTGTAATTACTTTGTATACTGCAGGCAGGGTAGCTTGTGGATTTACTCAAGGTGTAACTAAAGTTTTATTTAGGTGTTGATTATGTTTCTCATCATTAATCCAAATCTGCAAAGTAACTAAAGGTATAAAATAAATGTAGTCGAGTAAAAGTACACCATTTACCTCGATAAGAAGTAGAAAGTAGCATAATATGGAAATACTCAAGTAAGTACAAGTATCTCAACATGTTGCTTAAGTACAGTACTTGAGTAAATGTACTTAGTTACTTCCGACCTCTGATCAAGGGCATGTGTACATTTCAGCTTCAGTTTTTAGCCACAAGAGGGCTCACTATACTTTGAGCTCAGTGCACAAGCCTTTGTTGTACAGCAGTGAGGTCAGTCCTCCAGAAAGCCCTTCAAACTAAACGTTTAACAGCTACAGTTTGATGAGGGACTTCCAAAGGTCAGACACTGCAACAGCTTTAATAACAGATTAGAAAAAAACTATCGCCGTTTTTTAAGCTTAACTTTTACTAAAAGCTGTAATACTGTACCACAAATATTCACCATCATCACAGGGGGTAAAACAGATGGTGCTGGTATCACAGCAGGGTTAGGCCGTTGTCATTGGGGCTCCATGAAAATGCAGTGGTTGAACATAATCTGCCTGAAACTGTTTAAATAGTTAAACTGGGTAGATTTAAGAAGAATTTAAGAAGTGTATTGATGATCGCAACAACAGATTCAACTAAAAAAATAGATTTTTTTAAAAGCCACAATTCAATCAAATTGATGAATGAGTAAACTACTGTTAGTATACTGTGCAGAACAAACATTGGAACAATATAATTGCATTTGTGCTTTACAAACTTTGCTACACATAAACAATTTAAAACGACAGTTCTCGGGTTTAATGCAACTTTTGCACATGGACTTTATCAAAGTCATTCATTCAAACTTTTTTAACACCAAAAAATACAATCATATACATTTTTGAGGTTTAAAATAATGCAGCTTTCATATTATCAAAGATGAGCCTAAACAACATGGCTTTTAACCAGTGAGGTTACAACAACAAGAGAGTGGTGTTAACTCAGATGGTAGGAAATTCACACTTTAATTTAAAGATGGTCTATTCTTCATACAAAAATAACACTGGCATACAGAGACAAAGAATACAAACATCTATAAATCCTGAAATGCTATATACCCTGGGGGAAATGTCCATGCTCTTCACATTTGAATACAATTCTGCTACAACAAGTGAAGATGTATTTAGAAGAGTCAATGCGAGTCAAATGAAAATGAATGACACATAAGGAAATCAGTTCTTGCTTGGATGAGGCCATGTCTTACGGAAGCTCTCTCCACATGTGATTGTACCTTTTCATGAAGGCTAGATGATAGATAGTATGAGTGGGTCTCTTGAACTTAGAAACAGTTTAGAGGCCTGTGACATCTTCTTCAGACAAGTCACGCAGATGCATCACTGCAGCAGCTGGAGACCTAACACTACGATTATAATCTGTGGTAACACTGACTGACTGTAACGGTTCTTTAGCGACAATACCTTCCACAGATGCAGATAGAGACTCTTTTTCCAACGTCCAGCCATGGCCAGAATAAGATGGAGGGAATATTGCTGTACCATAATAAGTTTCCTCAGTAGTGTCCTTGCACATAGTTTGTGTCCAAGGGGGAGGTTGAGGTGTAAACAGACCTGGTACAAGCTGCCTATGGTAAAGGGCATTGTCAATGCTGCACCTGAGGTTAATGGGAGATGGAGGCCGAATGTCTAATTCTACCAGTAAAATAATACATTCACACTCCCCAACTTTTTGCCAAAGTAATGCAGCTTGAGAGTCAGAGCTGCTTTTGCTTACAGGTTCAGGGTTGTATTCTGGTGTAATGTTAGACGGTTGATCGTCATACGGACATGTTAAGTTGTTGATGAAACATGCTCTAGACACATCATATTTTGCCCAGTTACTTGGCTTCAAATCTTCCCAAGTTTTTTCAGATTTTTTAAGTGGTCCTCTCCATATTCTGGCCAAGATCCTACCGCACCAGCTGGTCTTCTCTAACGCTTTAGCCACTTCACTTCTGCCCTGCTCCGAATGACCACAAGAAGATGTCCAAAAGATCCAAGATCCCAGGACAAGCAAAAAAAATCCCCACGCTAACTCGAGTATTCTTGCCCAAAACTGACTGAGCCACCAGCCCCAGCCAAAGTATCTCCAGTTCCCCAGGAGTCCATAAAGCCAGAGGAGACCATACATGTGAAGGCTGCAGCAGAGAAACCCGAAGAAGGAGCACACTGCCGTAACTCGCTTTGCACGTTTCTCAATCCTCTGTGAGGAAACGCACTGGGGTACAGGCGACCTGAGACTGGGGTGCAGACTAGAGAAAGACATGATGAGGATTCCCATGCAAAAAAACAGGCCCAAGCAGAGGGAAATAGTCTGCAGCAACAGAGGGAGAGTGGGGCATAGTGTGTAACAAAAAAGGTCTGCTGCAATTAATGGGGTACAGTGTGATAACGCCAGTAATCCAACCACCCATGGGTGCTGCAGCTTAAGCGGGAAAAAAAACCATTTCAATCCTTTAAAAGTGACCAGAGCAATGAACACCTGCGCCCACAGGAGGATCAGCAGAGGAACATTATGAAGTGCAGTCAGAGTTGCACGGGGCAGGATACCACGAGTGCCATAAGGATCGAGGAGTAAAACGGCACCACGCAGAGTACCACCTAGCATCAGGAGACTATTGGCCAAAATCAGGGCTTCACAGAGGGGGCGAGGACGAGTGCATGCACCAGCCACTCCCAAAACGGCCAGGCCTGCCATCAATATGAAAAGGGTGGCTGATCCAAAAACATGAAATTCCCAGGCTAATGCCAGTGTGCAGCCCATGTCATCCCAGAGCAGATTGGTACCATTTGAGTTTGCAAGAACTACACAAGGACTCAAACCAAGCACACATGGACCTGCAGGTCCCGACAGGTTCTGGTTCATTGTGGAAGATGATGCATTGTTTGATGAGATCAGGGCTGTCCAAACCTTAAAATGAGAGGCAGAAAGAGGCAGAGGAGAGTCTTATTTTGAGGAGGATTCAATTTGTAAAAATATATGTTTTAATTAACTGTGCATTTTATTATGTGGCTAAAAGATATTACATTTGATCTATCTTTAAGAACTGACAGTATATTGTGATCTCTTATCATCATATCAACCTAAAGAAAATAATTTAGGAATGGATGACATATGTTTTTACTTCAATTAACTATGTTCACTTCTATTGATTAACTAGAATAGAATAGAATTGTTTAATGTACAATGAGATAATAATAAATGCTTCTCCCTTTCAACTCACTATTGATGTACGAATAATCTTTTAACTTTTCCTCAGTTGTAATGTTGCTGCCTTCCCAGGGAGCTTTCTCTGAAGTGTGTGTGCAGTGCAGGGAGTGTTTCCTGTAATTTAAGTATTAGCTTTGTCAGCTCTCATGAGCCTCTGAGTGGTGAAGAGTAAGTGCTGGTGATGTAGTTAGTGTGGTTCCAGATCCAGAAAGGTTTTTATTGCCAGCCCGTTTATTGTGTTCTTTATAGCAAAAAATACAACACAGCTTGGCACAAACAGGATGAGCCAGTCTGTGACCTCTTGGTATATTATACATAATGACAACATTTTCAGAATGCCATAAACAATTCTTAAAGATTACCTTATTTAAAAATGCAAGCTCAGGGAACATTAAATGATAAACAAAATTGATTTATGTTTGTCTATTTAAAAATGCTCAAACTATTAACCATAGGTTAAGAAATGCCCTTTCTCCTGACTTTGTGTTAAGAATGTCAAAGTGCACTTTGTCAAGAACAAATACAAAAGCATTAACTAAGCTTGACATAAAATGCTCTTGTGGATTCTCTAAAGCAAAAGAAAGAAGGATTGACCAATTCTCTGGTCATAACACATAATTACCAAAACAATCTCTTACCAAAAACAAATCGCTACTATAAGCTAAACCCAAGACAATTAGCTAAAACTCAATAAAACCAGATAACTGACCTGTGATTCATTTTTGCTCTTCTTCCCTGTGGTGCGTCAAAGGCAGCACTCCACTTATAGCATAGCATCTGATTTTAGTATTGAGGTACATAAATAGCATCCCGTTCAGGGTTCAACACATTGGATTTACAGACATGCACACAGCCATCAAGATGACGTCTTATTCCTATTACAGCACGGCTGGTTACTCGGCAGCCTCCCATGCTGATGTCACCTGCAAAACAAAAAATATCAGGGGCCAATTAAAAATAAATAATCTTCCAGGAGATTGTTCCTCTCAGTGGATATAAAAAAGGAACCTTTTTATAGGTAATTGACTATTAGAAACAAACAAGGCTCAATTGGCTATTTTGCATAGAGTTAAATAAAGGCAAATCCCTTCCCTAAGGGATTACATTAAGAAGCACAAGTCGAATGAAGTGATAATGTGAGGCCAACAAGACACGTGCACTCTAGATTTCTTTCATGCAAACTCACTAGCTAATTAGTTTAAATGTCATGATCATTTAGAGGAGATGCATACTGTATTGTAAAATGTATAAGAGACTGTTATTTATGACCACCAGTTAGATTAATCTTGTTGTGTTTTTGCATTACTCTAAAGCTTTTTTATTTAATTAATATAACAAATATTTACATACGTATATTACCCCTACCACCACTTCCACTATAGAGCCCCTGCAGTCTGCAGTGAGTGTGGGAATTAACTCTTTCCTATCCAGTGTGTAGAGGACATAGCCTATGCTCACAGTGCATCTTTGTTGGTCCACCTTAAGACGGGCGAGAGGCAGTTTGTTGTGGAGAGTACTGGGGGAGGCCCTCAGCGGCACATGCCTGGCTCTTTAAGGCAGACTGGGGAAGTTACATTTTGTTAAAGGTACATGCATTCAAATGTTTACTAGACATCTCGAGAACAATCCTGGAAAGTATTTATAAATGTTGGCAGCTCATATAAGTACATGAGTCAATTTTGAATGACAATAAACCACATTCCTGTAATACACAGTGATTGTACGAGATAGTCTGACAGGTCCATTTACCATATTCTTTCCAGAATTTCAGGCCACATGTCTCTTTATTATTGCTATGGACCCTGTTGTTGGTCTGAAATCAAGTTTGACAAGGAGATAATTGTGAGGCAAATTAACAACAGAAGTTTTTATATTTTTAAGTGACAGACTATTTATGATACAGTTTATGATAAGAGTCTATAATTTGGATGTAGTATTTATCTATCTATCTATCTATCTATCTATCTATCTATCTATCTATCTGACTGCATATATTTATAAGTGTATATACACTGTATGTGTGCGTTTGCGTGTGTGTGCGTGTGAGTGTGTGTGTATTTTAACTTTATATATTCTTTGTTCAGTTATTTACCCTCTCTGCTTTTCAGTGCCAGATAATAATATAGTCATGTAATACAGTTAATCAATTATATATTAAATGGTGGGTGATTATTAATAGTGGTGTTTGGCAAGGTAGCATCGTGGCTCCTAATCAAAACTAGATATTAAAGTGTGGCATTTTTAATTAAACAGGCAAATTATGAAATCTGATAAAGCATCCTTGCAGCTTGTGACATAGCCCTACAGTGCATGCCTGCATGGTGTTTTCTCAGGATGGAAACTCTTCTTGTTCAGAGGACACCGCGGCAGGCCGTCGCCTTGCAGAGCAATCTAGAGAGGAGTCGCGTTGTTTTCGGGGCCTATACTTCCGTCATTGTGTATCTTACTGGATAAACCGTGGAACTTTTCGCATGTGTCGCTGTATTGTGAATGTTGTAGCAACACCAATTGGAATTAAGTTGGATCCATACATCGTGTGCTTTCCTGGAACTGTGAAACTAGTTTTACACCGAGGCGTGCCTGGACCTCATCAGACGTCAGACCTCGCCTCCTCGCTGCCGCTGCTCTTACAATTTTATCGCAATCTATAATCACAGCATTGTTTGCAGGATTACAACGTCGCTACACACACAATGCTGCGAAGTGAATGGTGTGCTGGTGGTAGCTGTTAGACGTTATCAGCTTTTTTAGTTTTAAACACCGTGCCTTGGCGGAAAGGAGAGGATTTCGTTTTATTTAAGGTAGCATGACAGGATTCAGAGCCATCGAGCTAGCTAGCTAACCTTAGCACAATGGTTAGCTAGCGTTGCTATGAATGTACTGTTGCTTTAATGTTTGTTAACTTGTGCTACGAGCAAAATGTGTCACCTGTTCGCACAATTGACAGTATATTTCACATTGGTATTTGATTATGTTGTATACAAATAGCGGTTACTAGATGACTATCCATATGCTACAAAACAGTGGCTTGCTAACATCGTAAAGCTAACTTGTTAGCCACTAGCTGTAACGTAGACACTATGATCAGTCAGTTAGGACGAAAATGCAGGCATGTGTACTGTTGGTGCTCTAAAATTTATCTGAAATAGTTTTTTATATTATAACAGTTTAGACCTAGCTGTGAGCTATATCTGTGAACGTACTATTTAAGTTACTAGAAAAAGTGCACTAGCAGTCATTGTATTGAAAATGCACTTTGGACCGTGTGCCTCCTATTTTCATTAAACGCCCCCTTTTTTAGAAGTAGAGGTTAAAATAACATTATTAAGCTAACTATTTTTGTGCTTGTATTATTGCACTGCCCATGCTTTATTGGAATACTATTCATTATCGATATCTGTGCTTATACATTGTAAAAGTGAGCTGTTTTAGACTAGAGCATTTTTTTTAATGTTTTATTTTCTTTCTAGGTCTTGAGGATGAATGAGCAGGAGAGTGGGGTGGTCTCCTTTGATGAGTATGTGCGGCAGAAGGCCCGTACTGTGCCTCAGCACAGGATGAAGGAGTTCCTCGAGTCTCTCTCCAAGGGCCCAGAGGTGCTGCAGGAGTTCAGCCAGCAGGGAGGGGCAGCCACCACCACAGCCATGGTGTACCAACAGCAAGACACCAACTGTGTGTACGCAGACAGCACTGAGGTGGCTGGCTCTCTCTTAGAGCTGGCTTGTCCGGTAAGAGCAGGTCCTTTTTTTGTTATGGTTGTAGATGTTGAATTATATTATTCACTTCATACATGTACATGCTTTATGACAGGTACAGGTGACATCGGCAGAGATTTCACCTCATTTGTCTGTGCATCAAGATTCTGAACAGCAGCTTCAGGTGCAGGTTAGTTTATATGGCACTGTCCGTTTCTCTCTATGCTTAAATTGCACAAGACAGATGGGGCCTGAAAGGTACAGAAACACGCTCTACTCATTGCCAAGAGGAAAACAAAAGATAAGGCTGCCTGGCGTTTGAATATTTGGGTTAAAGTGGAGCTGGGTTGAACTATCTTTGCCCTTGCTGCTGAATACCACTCACTGTGAAGAACAAAAACACATAGTGTCGTAACTTCCTCTGTTTGATTAGAAGAAGTTTGATCAACTCGGTATTCATAGTTCTGGAAAAAAGTACTTCACGGTGTAAGTAAGGTCATTCTTTTGTTGATGTGTGTTCTGACAGGCCTGTTTATTTTTCAAACTCTTGCACTGTGCCAGGTTCAGATCCAGGAACAGCAGGACCAAACCGTTGGCCAGGTTCTTCAAGTGGCTGCGCCCTCTCAGCAGGACCTGCAGGGAATCTCAACACATTTTATCCAGCAGGGAGAGCTCACAGAGGAGCAGCAGCAGCAGGTACTAGATGTAGTTAAACAGTTACCCATATCAAGTGCTTTAATGTGATTCTGGTTGTTCATTATTTCGACTGTGTTCCACAGATTCAGGCGCAGCTGGTGGCTGCTGTAGCTGGAGGACAACAAATCCAGTTGCAAGGAATGCAGCATATTCAGTTGCCAGGCGGCCAGCAAATTCAACTTCAAGCTGGTCAACATATTCAACTACATGATGGTCAACATATTCAGCTACAGAGTGGTCAGCAAATTCAGTTACCGGGTGGCCAGCAAATTCAGCTCCAGGGTGGCCAACAAATTCAACTACACGATGGCCAGCAAATTCAGCTACAGAGTGGCCAGCAAATTCAGTTACCTGGTGGCCAACAAATTCAGCTCCAGAGTGGCCAGCAAATTCAGTTACCCGGTGGCCAACAAATTCAGCTACAAGGAGGCCAGCAAATTCAGTTACCAGGTGGTCAACAAATTCAGCTACAGGGGGGCCAACAAATTCAGTTACCGGGTGGCCAACAAATTCAGCTACAGGGAGGCCAACAAATTCAGCTACCAGGTGGCCAGCAAATTCAGCTACACAGTGGCCAACAGATTCAACTACAGGGTGGCCAGCAAATTCAACTACAAGATGGCCAACAGATCCAGATTCGGACCATAGAAACCTCGTCTCCATCACAGCAACAGGACTCTGCCAGAGAGGCAGAGAGGAGGTCCTCCACTGTGTCAACTGTCCTTCAACCGGCCAAGAAGCGTAAGGTGGATGTCCCTGTGTCGGTGTCCTATGCAGTCCCACAGGGCCAGCAGGTAGCCACAGTTGTAGCCATCCCTCAAGGGCAGCAGCAGAGCTATGTGTCCCTACGACCAGATTTGCTCACTGTTGACAGCGCTCAACTGTACAGCACTACAGGAACCATCACTGGTCCCACAGGCGAGACCTGGACCATCCCTGTGTACTCCACTCCCCAGCAGCAGGGGGTTACTCACATCACCATACCACAGGACACATACAACTCAATGCAAGTGTCCACCACCAATGGTAAGGACAAAATGTCCCCCAGTTCATCAAGGTCTGCAGATGTGCAGTCGCCCTCAACTGGGGCGCAGGAAGAAATAGTGCAGACCCTGTTCCCAGCGCAGTTCATGAACGGGAACATTCATATCCCTGTGGCAGTGCAGACTGTAGGAGGGTCTTACAACACCACGCAGTCGGTCCATATCTGGGATCCAAATCAGCAGCATGGCCAAGGAGACGATGGACAAGACCAGCAGCTCCATCTGCAGGTTCGAACAGACTTTCTTTGTAATCTCTTTTTATTATTAACAACATTCTGTCACTCTTCCATGGCACTGATCTTACGATCAAATAATAGCATAATAATGTTAATATACCAATTTCAAAGAATAATGAACCTTCTATTCCTAAGAATATTCAAATATCGGAATTTGATAGACTAAACAAATGAATAAGAAAAATGACATGTAAGATGTTGCCACTTAAGTAATTACAGTTATCTAGCTGAGTTATCATCATATGACTACAAAGATGCTTTTCATTCTTGCTGCACTGTATCGCAGAAAGTATTAACTGTGATTATTTCATTTTGGTAATTGTGCAGGGTCACATAGAGACGGAGGCTCATGTGGAGCAGCCTACAGAGATCATGGTTCCTATCTCCCTGAAGCCAGAGGAGGGCCTGGAGGTCTGGCGTCTTTGGGTTAAGAGAAAAAATGCAGAGCTTAATAAGCAGGAAAAGACAAAGCTTGCACCCATAGGACGTAAGTCAACTAACTACTATTAGCACACACATTCCTATTTGATATGAATCAAACAGCCATGATGTCTATAAATGTATACTTACTCAAACAAGAATAGTTTCTTTTTCATTCCTGATACATCAATGTTCATATTTAACTTCTTAATAACTTCCATTCTGCTTTAAACTGAGAACTAAGCATGTTGATTTAGTTATAATAGCACTGATAAAAACGTTTCCTTTGCTCTTCTGTCCGTGGCTTCTTACAGGTCGTCAGCCGCTGCGTTTTCAAGAAGACTTGGTGTCAAGTGCAGTAGCCGAGCTGAACCTGGGTCTTTCCCTCATGACCCAAGAGGCACGAGGATCAGAGGAAGAGCAGTTCACATCTGATGTTCTATATTATGTTTTCTTGTGCATACAAAAGGTTAGCTTTCCCATGCTCAACTTGTGCATCATGCCAACACGCTGTCTGCTTAAAGTTTTAACCTGCTCATTTTTCTTTCTTTCTTTGATCAGTATCTCTCTGAAAATGGACGTGTGGATGACATTTTCTCCGATCCATATTACACACGATTTTGTGGGTGTTTACACAAAATTCTGGATGGTTGGAGACCCAGTGTCCATCCCTTAGGTTAGAGACAATCAACACTAATGCTTGTGTTTCATTGTGTTATAGAAAGACTTGCTCATTGTGTGTTTTCATCTTAGGTTATGTCATTCCAAGTCATGTGACTGAGGAAATGCTGTGGGAGTGCAAACAGCTCGGTGCACATTCACCATCCACACTGCTCACAACCCTAATGTATTTCAACACTAAGTGAGTAACCCTGTCTCAGCACTGACTGACCTGAATATGTTCTCTTTAATGACACAGACGTGCACTTTAGATGTCTCTGATGTGCTAAACGTGTGTTTTTCACAGGCATTTCCAACTGATGACAGCTGAACAACACATGAACGTTGCTTTCTCCAAGGTCCTAAGACACACGAGGAAGAACCCCGCTAATGCCAAGGACAAAGCCACCAGTATCCGCCTTCTCAAAGGACAAGGTCCGCAGAGTGCAGGACAGAAAGGTGCTCAATACAGTAAGCCTAATGTGGGAGGAAGCCATGGTATGAGTCACGGACTTGGACAGCAGAAGTTTCTTGTGCTGATGTGTTGTGGGTCTTCTTTTTCAGGAACTGACGACATGTACGACGAGCAGATTGAGGATCCAGAGAATCCTCTTCGCTGCCCCATTAAACTTTATGACTTTTATCTCTTCAAATGGTGAGTGACTCGATCACATACATCCTGTGTAACTGGATCATTCCTCAGTGTGCCTCATCGTCAACCTCTTACTATTGGGGACTGGGGCTGATTAAATGTCAACAGTAAATGCCACATAGAAGTAAAGATGGGTACCTAAACATGTGTAAAGGCTTAATACCTTATTGACCATTCCCATGATCTATTATGTCTCCTAAGTTTTGCAGCTATTTTTGGGTGGATATCATTTGTATTACCCAGATCTGTGCCCAATAATTAAGACCTTGAAGAACACCATAGGAACATTTGGTTGGCATTTTTTTAATGGGGAGACTTCTGAGCTTTTTCAGAGATCTTGAGAGGAGAGATTACAACTTTTATTTTTATTTTTTTCGAGTATGGATTTCCTAAAAACGTACCTTTTTTTTTCTTTTTTCAGTCCTCAAAGCGCTAAGGGGAGAAACGATGCATACTACATGACTCCAGAGCCTGTCGTTGCACCCAACAGCCCGATGTGGTACTCGTCTCAGCCCCTCACGAGTCAGCAAGTGGAGCAGGTACTGGCCCGCATCATCGTGGTCCGAGAGATCCAGGAGATCTTCAGTGTTGTAGAGGGCATCATGAGCTAGGCTGAGAAGGCTCCCTGGACTCATGGGACTCCAGTCACTGATTGTTGACTATGCAGTATCCATCCTGACTCTATAAACCTCAAGCCCCGTCATCTCAAATCAAATGAGACAACTTCTGAAATATCGTACTGCAATGGTTTTATCTCTCTAAGGAGTTCATCTTGAATGAATCTTTTTTTTCTTACATTTTCTGTTTTCAACTGCTGGGTTGGACTGTATTCTTTGACCACCTTTTGTAAGCCATTGCCTCTGTAACCTTTAAACTGGCAAGTAAGGGAGGATTTAGTCTCACCACTGCTGGACCTATTTGACCTCCTGCCCTCCGAGCTCATCAGAGAGGGTACATTTTTCTGTAAAAGTATCAAAACAATGAGGATATTAAACCCTTTACTACTTAACCTTGCCGACTATTTACCACATTTGCGTTTTCTTCAAAGTCCCACTATGATACATATTAATGGACGAATACAGGACCACTTCTTACAACTGTTTTTGTATATTGACTGCATTTTGAATCCTGTATCGATACGTTCAGAGCTTAAAAACGTGTGCCTGTTTTCAAAAAAGACTTCATAGCTTATGCTTGTGTGAGTCAAACCTCAGATACAAGGTCAAAGTGCTATATTGTGGTCGTTCAGGAGATTAGAAACTTTTTTTCTCAGGTCATAGCTAGTGATTTAAACCACCATCAAGGATCTCTGCCTACTTATTCCTGTTTGTATGAATAGTGGGTTATTGAACAGGACATGCAGATGAAAAAACATTTCTTTAGCTTAATATTAATCCTTGTATCCAAACTCATGACAAGCAATTCAAAAGTGAAAGTAATTTAGCGCTGTGTTTGTGGAAATGCAACTCTGACTTTAGAAGTGTGGATTATTTGTGGGCCTTTTTTAAAGATGACTTGTCACACCAACAGCAGCCTGGCTATGCCTCCCTTGATATGACGTGTACATTTGGATTTACTAATTGAAAGAAATAGTTGTAATACAGTTCTGCTTCATTTGTTTATTACTAAAAAAACGAGTTGTATAGCACTGTACATTTTCCGTTTGATAATTTTGCATCTCACATTTACAAAGCTTGATATGATTTAATTTCCCATTTAACTTAAATGGTGCACTCCCGTCCCATGTTGCAGCTGAAATCCTTTACTGCAGTTGCTCACTGCATTTATACATCCTTTGGATTGCTAACAAAAAAACAAAGGTGGTTATAGCTGGTCCTTTTCATCCGAAAACGTTAAACGCAGTCGATTCAACGTCTGTTTGAAGTATTTAGGCAGGGGACAGGTCACGTTGATGTCTCCTTGTGTGTTTCCTGCCAGCGTCAGCTGTCGAGCGAGCACGTGAAGAGGAAGATGGCGGATCTTGCTCTGCTCCAGTCCAAGCTTTCCCAGCACACGCTCCGGTAATTTCTGCGCACCAAAATGAACAAATGTGTTACTTATTATCAAAGGTGCACATACTGAGTGAGAGAAACTGGGCTCTTGCAGAAATGTTGGTCCTCATAACATGTCAATACATTTTGAATTATATACCCAAGTGAAAGCAAACCAAAAGTCAACATGACATTTTGAATGAAAGAATCCATCAGATTTATAATGCCAATAGGGTGGGTTTGAGGATCAGTCATTAAGAGTAGCTGGTTTGTTAACTGGGAGGGAGATGAAATTAAAAAAAAAAATTAAACTTACAGTTTAAATACGTTTATAAAGAATTCAAGGATATACATGTGACACATCTCACTGTCTCCTGTTGAGGTTTATCAGCCTTATCACCGCACAGGTTGCTTCTCATTTTCAATTTCCGCCACAAAGGGCGAAAGATAGATCATATAAGGCGTACGATCAGTTGGCTGTCAGCAGCTATTTACATTATTTCTGATCTGATTATTTTGGCTTCTCTACCTCTAGTGTAGAACCAGTAGCTTTTTACAACTAGAGGCGATTAAAAACATTCATGTGTGATTTGCATAATCTGGGAAAGTTGATTCCAAAGGAAAACATCTACAACATGTTTAGGATTTTTTTTTTTTTACTATTTGAGATACAGCAATGGTACATTTAATAAAACTTCTATTAGGCAATTATTATATAATGGGTTAATGAAGCGCAGGGACCTATCAAAGTACAGCTTTAACAACGGGTATGCCTCTGTCCCCTTGTCAAAGCGCAGCTGATGATATTACACTCTTCCTTAAGGGTAATTTTCTATTTGTTATTGGGAACAAATGTTGTCTTGTCTCTGTGTTACAATGTAAACATCTTACCTGAGGAGCCAGTTTGCTTGAGTGGGAATATTTGTGGTCTCCAAGAATGGGGCATGTCAGACCAAGTGCCATGTGAACTCTCATCTGGTGCTTCACTTCTGTGGATGAAAGAAGGACATTGTGTTGAAAAAATGTATCCAGTCTTCTTGAAAGGAAATTTGACAAGCTGAAATGGCGGTCTGGTAAAAAGAATGAACACCCATCTTACCAGTTAAAGGCTGGAGCTCCACGAGGCTGCAGCCACTGCCGCTGCCCAACACTTTGTACTTGGTCACTGCAGGCTGGGATTGCCGATTGGCGCGGACTTTGGTCACACCTTCGCCTGTATCACTCACTCTGAAAAGAGGACTTAGTGCCATCTGAAATAAAAGAAAAGGTTTATAGAAGAGTAATACCAAGAATGATAATTATTTTAATATTTAAATATATTCAACTTTTTTTAACTAAAAGCAATTGTAAATAGCAAAAGTCTACTAAGTTAACACAATGCGACCAATAGCAAAAATACTATACTGTAGCAGCTCTCTGTAATTGTAAAGCTGCAACTGGTATGCATACTCACAACGACAATTCATTATCAAATTTAGATTTCGTTTTCTGTCAGCTGAACAAACTAATTGACACATTTTTACTGAAGAGTCACCTTGTAGTGCGGGCGAGGGCCTGGGACCTCTCTCTCTATGATGGGGATGTCGATCACTCCTTCTGATGGAACAGGTACACCCACTATGACCACCCTGAGGAGGTGAAAATGTTAAGACTCACAAAGATCTTTAACCATTGTGCATTCTAGGGATAATATAATAAGTTTATAATAAACTGTGCAGCAAAAAGACAGACACTCAGAGACTCTTATGGACAAAAATGTCCTCATTAAAAACGCAATTTCGGATCCCACAGCAATTACAGCAAAACGTCAACACTTGCATATACGTCTTTACATCCGGAACCCTAGTTTCAATGTTGTAATTGTTACAGTTTTCCACCAGAATGAACCAGTTTCTCATGGTTGCTTTATGAGGCATCTAATGCTAACTTCCTACTCCTTTCCTATCATTGACATATCCCAGACTATTACAACAAATCTAAATTCCTCCTGGGATTAAGCATACATCAAAATCCATTTATGTTAAAAATTGTGAAATTGTGTATACACATTGATTATTTGGTACTGCCTAAGAAGTTTGTTAAATTGTTTAAAGTTTCACACAGACATGTATTTCTGTGACATCAGATAAAAGGGTATGCACTGCAGTGTTATGTCCTACTTCTTCTCTTACCAGTATTTTCTCTGCACTTGGTTATTTGTGACAAGGCTGTGTATGTGCTGCACTGCTTCTTCACTCCTGGCCAGCAGGAACACTCCTGTTGTCTCCTTCTCCAGCCGCAGACATGGGATCAGCTGAGAATCAGACTTCATCTTCATCCCATCCATCATTTTGGAGAGAACAGGCAGCACAGACGAGATGGATGTTCCCCCGCAATCATCTGAGAACAGCAACAGTAAATACACATGTATTCAGGTCCAGGCAGTCCAATGTCAGTAGGATTTTACATTTATGAAAATATTGTAACGATCAAAACTATTCAAATACTGCAATACTACACTGTCAGTAGTTACCATTTTTGGTGAATATCAGCAGACACATAATTATGTAATGGGCTTATATTGGCTTATTATCTTTTTGCACATTGTGCATAGAGTATAATGGCAGATTTGCATGGAATTCCAGACAGCCAATTAAGCAAATTAATAGTTGATGGCTCTGTCCACCCAATACACTGTACAAAACACAATTAATTCATATTTTAGATTTCATATTTTATTTTATTTAACAAAAATATGTCGTTGTTTCAGTTGTTGCATCTTATTTTAAATTAAATGTTTTAGTTGTGGACAGCACAAAACAATACATTGTAATACAATATGCTGGGTTTCAAAACATGTATTGACCATTTACATTAAATTACATTATTTATTTATTAAATCAGTTGAAGTTTAAAAAATGGTAAATCTATAAAACAACCATCTATCAAGCTGGTTAAAAATCTTCTTGCAATAACACACCAATGGATTAATCAACTAATCGTATTAGCTCTAAGGAAATAACCATCCATCCATGAATTTTCCTTACCAAAAACTCTCTTTGACTGAACTTAGATTTTAAATATGTTTGATTCATGTCTTCAACTATTGATAGTTTACCTTTGACAGGAACTCCATAAGGTTTGTTGGTGATCACCACATCTTTGTCCTGGTACAGCACACCTCTGAGCAGGTGTTTGGCCAGCACGTTGGGATGAACTTGTTGCAGTTGCAGACTGAACCGTTTCAGCTCCATCACCCTCTTCTGCTGCCCGAACGGAGGCGGAGGAGTCTCTGCCTCCGCTGCTCCCGACGCCTCCGCCTGGGGCTTCTTCCTCTGTCCCACCACCGGGGGCTTCGTCTTCTCCTGCTGGACCTCCTTCGCCAGGTCGATAGCTCTAAGCCGGGGTTTCTCTCCCGTGTCGGGGTCTGGGGCAGCGGAGGTGGCCTGGCTCCGGCTGAGGGGCGGGGCTGTGATCCGGGAGAAGACGGTGTTCAGGCCGGACCTCCAGCCACTACAGGCAATTCTCCTACAGCTGTTCATTGTGGATGGAGTTACACGGTCGCTTAGGTCATTCGGCTACACACTAGCAATTTACAAACATAAACTTCAGAGGACACATGTTTGCCATTTCCGGTGACTTCCGGATGGCCCTGGAAGCACACTTCAGAATAAAAGCGTAGGATATGTATTTTAACCGATTTTAACTATAAACAAGCAATACAACACAACAGTCCAATGTTTGAATATGTATAACCGTGATCATGTTCAAGCATAGACACGTCAAAGCATAATTCTTTTTTAAACCAGTTTTTTTTTTAAAACGTTGTAACGATGCAGCAAGACACCATTTCCTGTGGTGTACGCAGTGCTTCCGTTCTTTCCAACATGTATGCTCGTTTCTCCTCCCGCC
Organism: Notothenia coriiceps; assembly: GCF_000735185.1. NCBI lineage: Eukaryota > Metazoa > Chordata > Actinopteri > Perciformes > Nototheniidae > Notothenia > Notothenia coriiceps. The sequence goes on from NW_011348324.1 coordinate 83,859, forward strand.
ACTTCCCGGTTTGTTGAAACATCTAAATGTAATGGCAATTGGATGGCACTGCCCCTCTGGTAGATGAAGATTTTCAAACCAAACGCTTCCTTTTCAGCTCATGTTGCTTTATCGTGTTGCAGCCATGGATGTATAATAAGAACGTTGCAGCCCTTATCCGCTTGTTTTTATCTGAAAATGCATTTATGTAATTTGAATGAAGGATCTTAGGCGCTTTTACTCATGTTTCGCTCGACTAGTCAAGCAGGTTTCTTTCAAACTGAGCTGATGCAAATGTCCACTTGTATGTTTTACACACTATATTATTTTTGAATGAAAAGCTGCAGACATGAAGATCACAGACAGCGTGTTTCGGAGTTTCAGGGTTGCCAGAACATTTCGACAAAATTCCCAAAAAGTCAACTGTGTGGACTTCAGCCCAGATGGTGAACATGCAATATCAAGCAGCGACGACGACTGCATTGTGTTGTATGACATCCGAGAGGGAAAGTAAGTGGCCAATAATATTACATTTAAAAACAAGGTATAACCGTTTTATGCATTTGAGCCCCAAATATATGGGAATGACCCATATTCTCATATACAGATTGTGAATATGAATGTCCATATAGTGTGTGTGGACCATGGCAGTGCAGCGTATTCACTGCGGTTCACCATCAAGTTATTGACGTGTTTAAATATTCTTTCCTTTCTCAGACCTAAAGGGACCCTCTACAGCAAGAAGTATGGAGTAGATCTGATCCGCTACACACATGGAGATACACAGACAGTGGTCTACAGCTCCAACAAACTAGACGGTAATTACTGAGTACTGACAGTCAGCTGCTGACACAAAGCAACCAAACCTTATGAACTAAAAATAAAGTGCACATATATGTTCTCTTGATGACTTGCCAATGACATATTATTTTGTTCTAGATACCATCCGATACCTTTCACTTACTGACAACCAGTACATCAGGTATTTCCCTGGTCACACTGCAAGGTGAGTAAAAAAGAAGGATACAATGTGGGACTGTTTGCTGTAGATGGATGTGGACAAAGATACTGTACATGTTTCCATTAACAAACTCATTCTAAATACAAAGTGTGCACACCAGGGAAACATTGCCATTAAACTATCTACACAAGCTGCAACCATCAATTATTTTCAATATCCATAAAATATATGAAAATTGTAAACAATATCCATCACTATTCCCTGTAATCAAATGTCTTGTTTTGTCTCAACAAAAATCTCAATTGTAGGGTTATAGCTCTCTCCATGTCACCAGTGGACGATACATTTATCTCGGGCTCTTTGGACAAAACGATCCGGATCTGGGATCTGCGCGCTCCAAACTGTCAAGTGGTACGTCAGGCTGGAAAATGACACTTCCTCTTCTCTCAGTAGACAGTTACTGAAGCGTATATAATAACAGCTACTGCTAACTTGTACAGCTTTTAGACAGTGTTACAGCTGTTTAATAAGCATTAAGGTACTTAGATCACTGTAAGATAGACACTGTACACCTTTTAAGAAACATTAGTCCTGTGACCACTGGGTGTCCCCAGACCTGATTTAGCAACCATGGAACACTTGGATCTTCCCACAATTATGTAAGACATTAACTTTAAACAGAGACTAGCAGGTCTCCCTTGAAAAAGAGATTGTTGATCTCAATGGGATTTTACCTGGTTAAATAAAGGCTACAAACAAACAAACTTAATGGAAGGAAACAGTTTATTGTATTTTCAAGTTATAATAAATCAGTTTTATGCTGTTTACAGATAGTGTAACGTAGGTAGTGTAAGAACGGTACGGAGACACAGCATAGCAGTGGTTTTGGTGAATTTTCAAATTTGGCAGTGGTCTAGAATAAGCTGTCGGCTATCCGTGGCCTATATCTGTATTATAAAAACAACGTTTGTATAGGAATGATTAAATCCCAAGCTTTTTAAACCATTTAACAAATTTCCAATGCTTTATGTTTCAGGGTTTGACTAATCCACTGGGGAAACCTGTTTGTTCCTTCGACCCTGATGGGCTGATATTTGCTGCAGGAGTGGAATCACAGGCCATCAAACTATACGACCTGCGTGCTTTTGACAAGGTAAAAGGCAAATCGATGTGTCTGTGGTTTGCTTGTGCATCCCTGCATGTACACAGGATATTCATATCCCTGATACATTTTTCCCTGTTATAAAGTATTATAAATAATACATCTAATCTCTCTGTTAAAAGGGTCCCTTTGCCTCTTTTGAGACAAAGTTCAATCGCGCCTGTGACTTGACTGGAGTCAAATTCAGTAACGATGGGAAACAAATTCTCATCTCAACAAACGGAGGGATAATTCGTGTCCTAAATGCTTTCAATGGATCTGTGCTGCATACTTTTTCTGTAAGAGACGTAAAGCTATCACATCACATTGCTGTTAACCAACTGAATTGCACCTGTGTATAAATGAGTGTGATTTTCTATCTATTCATTTTACTGTTTATTTTAAGGGCTACAACAACAGTAAAGGCACCTCCCTGGAGGCCTGCTTCACTCCTGACTCTCAGTTTGTCATGATCGGTAAGACGAACTACATCATGTTAAATGTTTTAGTCTCTACCTGTAAGATCTCTGTTGCACCTGTGTGGTAAATTGGGGATACACAATTTTCTTCTCAGCTGATTCCAACAATCATTAATCACTCATGGCCAATTCTGATTAAATAGCAAATCATTTCCCATTTTAGTTTTTTTTTTTAAAGAAGCTCATAACCTTTAGTTGATGCATACCCAAGTTCAAGAAAGGCTTGTAGTGAGTAAAGTCGGGTGAATAATTATTCCATAACCTAACCATATTGACAACAGAATAAACAGTTTAGACTATTAAGATTTCATAAATGTTTCTATTAAACTACATTAAAAAAGCGCCACAATCATACATTAGCTTTTTCACAGCATTTTGCAATTCCAATTCAATGTATGACCTTTTTTTTTAATTATTCGTCATGTCAATGTCTATACAATACATGTTTACGAATGGATGACACATTTAACTTTAAAGATGTGTACCTACTATATCCGAATGTGTAGAGGCTGTGCTTGTTGATTCAAGGAAAGCAATGGGGCTTCGTGCTAATGCCTGATACATTTTTGGAAATAATATTAGTATCTGAATAATATAATTGTTCCCATTTATAGGCCAGAGGTATACCCTGCATCTCTATTTAAGTAATGTCTTGTTGTGCAGGCTCAGAGGATGGGAGAGTCCATGTCTGGAGCACTGAGAGTGGGATGAAGGTGGCTGTGCTGGACGGGAAGCACTCAGGACCGATCAACACGCTACAGTTCAACCCCAGATACATGACGTTTGCCAGTGCCTGCACTAACATGGTGAGGTCTCACTTATTAAGCCGCATGTAGCTGCTGTTGGACGAACTGCGAATAAAGGGCCACTTCATAACTCTTTCTCTTCTTTTAACAGACTTTTTGGCTTCCGTGTATTGATGACTCATAGAGGGACGTTCATCAGAGTGGGTCCTCGTGGAATCATGCAGAGATGAAGGATTACGTTTTGGACCGCCTTCTTTTTCCTCGTGGTTTTTAAAACATTTAAAACTTTTTACCTTCAGTATTTTAACCGTGTGGATCCTGCTGTGACTGAATAATATCCCACAAACTTCAGGTTTTTAATGTTATTTGAGGTACATCTACACGCATCAGGCATTCTAGGCCTGTTTTTATATGTCATGTTAATTTTAACTTTTGTTATTGTCTGAACATTTTATAATAAAATGTCTTTGATGAATATCCTTTTTTCTTTCTCCTTTATTCTGACTTGTATCATCAAATACATCTTTATGTATTATACAACATTTATTAATGTAATCTAATAGATTTAAAGGTGGGGGTAGGTAATGTTGGAGAAACCAGCTGGAGTGCGCTAGAATTTGAAAATACACAGCCGGAAAAAATCTGCCACTTCCTTACAGAGCCCCTCCTCCAACACACACGAACGCGCACATGACCAATGAGGGCACGAGATAAGTTTGTGCACAGATGGAAGGCTGACAGGCAGGTAGGCCATCCAGTTATTTTAGCCGGGCCGGCTCAGATGATTGGTCGTGCTTTTTACAATACTACGGCTTCCACAGATGACATTTTTTTATGGATTTTTTTGTCAAAGCACTTACGATATTCATTGCTATCGGGATGTTAAGAGCATTCCATGGAATATAACAAAAAGTGTATCTCGACCCGGTTTCTCAAACTTACCTACCCCACCTTTAATAGCTTCTTTTGACAAAAAATATAACATTTCAGAAGATGGGTCAAACTATGAATCACAAAGTCATTTCTTCCCGTCCCTTACTTTGCCAATGTTATTTAGTTTACTTTCATTATAGACCACAAACACCAAACCCTTACAAGTCAGAAGCTGAAAGTAGGTACATTTAGGTCATTTGTGCTTGAAAAAATTATTACTCAGAACAATTTACACAGTGCTATTTAAAAACAAGCTGGTATTAATAGGATTCTCATTGTATGGTAAAAACAACAACCTTAAACACAATGAATAAACACAATTATAGGATTAGTATATTGATTATTCTAAGAACAATTAACACTCTACTGACATGGTCTCACTTTACAAAAGCAAACACGAGTTTCTCTATCGGTAAACCAATCTGTGAACACACCTGCAGGCGTGTGAGAAACGCAGGCAGTTTTAATCAATTTAATGAATGGGTGTTTTTCTTTTTTTTTGTGCTCTGTAAGTGCCTTCCAGAAGTAGAGGAAGGGGGGGTGCTCTGCTGAATAATGTATAGATGCTTGGGTTGTGTACTCAACACTGAGTGAATAATAGATGACCCCTCACAGGTGACCTCACAGGTACACACTTATCTTTCTCTCACCTCCCTCATATGTGCATGTGTGCATGAAAGATGTGTAAAGGGATAAAGGTGAGACAGTTAAAGCATTTGGCGCTCACTTTTTTACAACTGTAAAACGTTCTCACTCGCCCTTAACATACACACTGATCTACCTTGTGTGTGTTACCTCGGTGCGTTTGCTTGTGTTTATGTAAGCGGCCTGTAATGAATCCATTAGTTCTGTCTGTAGCCAACTCTATAGTCTTCACACAAATCATCTGAAGCTCTTTATAGCTCACATTTTGGGATAAAAGGTGTATGAGAGAAATCTCACACAGTGCTGTTGTCGCTTCAGGCACCCATCCATCTTCCTTTTATGAACTATTTAACAAAGGTATGCCATCAAAATGAACAAAAAATATCCACTATCATGAACAGAAACACACAAAACCAGCCATTATTGCTCCATGAAATGTTTCAGACAAACAGTTTCACATTTTAATTTGAGATGATGCAGTCGGTCTGAGCTGATCAGAAACTCGATGTCAATTAGTGATAACATGTCATTACATGTGGCGCTTTGACAGCATCTGAAAACCCTGTACTGCACTGATGTCATCAGTGGTGGATTTCTACACGGCCTCACACACAGTACAGTGCAGGACAGTGTGTGACTTGAGAGATGCTCCCCCATAGAGACTGTTAAAGTTGTGGTCATTGATACGCAAAGAGTTTTAGATCAGTGGTGAGGCCGGCATATCCACTGACAGCTTCGTTTTTACTCATCAGCCACAGTTCCGCAGATTGTATTTCAAGTGTGAGGATTCTCCCGAGTCACCCTCGAGGCGTTTATGTCACAGATGCGCATGGGTCCATCTGTCTGCTGTCAGTGGAGAGGCAGCTACCTGCTGAGCGAGAGGAGCGAGGACACACACCTGGACCTGGTCCTTCCTGCGTGAGAGGAGTGTGAAGCTGACGGCCAAAAGATGTCACACCAAACCGGAATCAATGGTTAGTTCTTTTCTGTACATTCACTCTGTACAATTTCTCAAGTTTTTGTGTTTAACTTTGGATGCTTCAAATTAAAGTGGAAATTGTTTTACATTTGCTTTTTTACTTTTGAGCTGTGCCACAGCATGTAATACATCCACACTGGGGATACAATTCTCTAATATCCTGTAAAAGCGCATTTACAGATGGTCCATAAACTTCACCGGCATTATAAACCTGTGGATCTACATTAAGATTGTGTTAAAGGATGCACATTTAGAAAAGTACAGTATATGAGCGATGAACAGTTCCAATGTATTTCTATGTTGTGTTATTTGTAATCATTTCGCACCAAAAGGCTTTAATGGTTAGTTTAAGAGCTACGTATATGTGTGTTATGGCATTTTGTAATTGGAGCGTCAGGGGATGGATTGGCAGGAGCGTACCTCTCTCACCTTTCTCACCTGACCTTACATCATTTATGAGACCGCTGTGTTTGGTAACCATGGTGAGAAAGAAGCAGGGAGGGCAATAAATAACATAATCTGGTTTCCTGTATTAAAACTGCCATTCCTTGTTTTGATAATTGTGGGGAAAATGAGGCTGTTTATTGTTCAGACTGAAGTCTCTCATCAGCTCTTTGGTACCTGAAGTACGTCCCTGTGTGAGTCACTATAGGTGATGGCGTGACCATCTGGCAGTGGATCAAATGTTCTCCCTGAAGTGGAGTCTCAGGTTCTTACCTACCTAACTCTGTCTCATTTGCTTTCAACCCCCCATCCTCAGTTTTGTCTTGTCTGCCTTATATCTGGTTACTTTAGCAACATCGGAGCTGAAAGAATTTCTGGCCCGAGCGAGGGGAGGTGCCATCCGAATAATGAAGATTGTCATCAGAAACGGTAAACATGAAATGTCTTAAGTGTTAAGAAAGTTTTACACTAGTAAGCTTCCAGGTGACTTGTTGAAAATCGGAACATGCTGATACGTTTGTCTTGTCTGCAGAGGAGTTGGTGTTAGATTCATACAGAGAGCCAGCGTACAGCTGGGACAAGGATTACGACCAGTTCCTGCTCCCTCTGCTCACGCCTCAGGAACCCTGCTACATCCTCTACCGTCTGGACTCCCACAATGCACAGGGGCACGAGTGGATCTTCATCGCCTGGTCACCTGACCAATCACCAGTATGTCAGGAGAGGTTGCATGCTGTCACTGATCAAATGTAGTCATTCAAAGTCTATGTAAAAACTTAAACTGCATTACTTTTAACTAAATGAAACTCTTCCTGGAACTACCATAAAACCTAAGCTTTGATAACCACAATTGAAAAGTATTTAAATAGAAAAAGCTTTAGGGTTTATTGTTTATGGTATTACAGAACAACTGCCTTGGACACATCAACATGTCTGATGTAGTCACATAATCCCAAAATGACACTTCCTTTTAAAATATACTATAACATTTCAGAAACTGATTAAGAACTTAACAGAAAACAAAGCGGACTCTAGAATAGAATGTCCCCCCTTCAACAGATTAATAAACTTCTTCCTTTTCTTAATAACAATTTTTCTAAATGTGTGGCATTAACGTGACACATAACCTCAATGTAAATAGATAAGACAATAAGCAACAGAAAAGGATAAAAGGTCACTCAACAACCATCAAAAGATCAGTCAAACTCTGCACAACCATCATTTTGCAAACATCCTGGGTGTTCAAGGAGCGTAAAAAACGTCTGTAAAAAAAATGTGTCACTGTTTGAGTTTGGGTAAGGAAGGGTTCGTGTTCAACACAAAGCCTTTTGATGCATGTTTCCCCTCCCCTCTCTCCTTCTTTCCTGTCTATCTTCAGCTGTCGTGAATAATAAAGGGGGAAAAGCATCAAAGATAATCTTTAAATGAAAAACTATTAACACAACACTCAACAAAACACATGAAAAATGACTAGAAATCCATTCAAAAGTAATCAATAGTCAAAATAGTAATGGAAGTTTCTTGTATCCTCCTGTCTGTCTTGGCACCCGTTAGGTGAGGCAGAAGATGGTGTATGCAGCGACCCGCGCCACCCTGAAGAAAGAGTTTGGAGGAGGTCACATTAAAGATGAAATGTTTGGCACCGTGGAGGTGAGGAAGATCCCACCAACATGACAACTGATCATTAAATCTTTAACTGTTGGTGGTTCAGTACCATTCTGTTTGTGTTTGCAGGACGATCTGTGCTTCCAGGGATACCTGCGCCACATGTCCTCCTGCTGCTCCCCCGCCCCGCTCACAGCAGCCGAGCAGGAGTTACAACGAATCAGAGTCACAGAGGTCAAGATCAACAATACAAACTGTCTGAATATGACATCAAACACAAACGTACATTATGTGTACTTATTTTGTATGCTTTTACTTTCTTTCTGCAGGATAAAGTTGTGTGGGTAAGTACACTTTCTTCCAAGTACAATCCTAACCGTTTCTGTATCAAGAGGAGATTACAAAACTGCCTCTTATATCCACAGGATGAGCGTAGACGAATTGGGACTCCAACAGCACGAGCGAGGGTTTGTTGCAATCTTTTTGAGTCCAAATTCAAAGTTGAAATTCAAATATAACAACAACAAATCATTTCACCAGTTGGATGCCAAATTGCCACAAATGTCAGATATCGGCGCTCTACTTTCCACTGTAAGCCTTTTCGATGTTTTACTACTCCATTAGATTGAGAAGAAAACAGTATTGAATTTATTTTCCCCTTTAGGACTCTCATAAATAACACAGCATATAAACATAAATACAAAAATTAAAGAATGAATAGATAAAAGGTCAAACTTAATTTAGAATAAAGAGAAGGTAAAAAGAAAAATCAAGTGGGAGACAATAAATATAAATAAATAAACAGAGAGAAGGCGTCATGTTGTTCTTTTTCACACTAAATAGTTGTAAGAAGAAATCTACTAATATCACTAGGATTTCATTTACATGTAATCTTTACACCAAGGTTTCTGTGTTTATTTTATCCTGCAGGTCACAATGGAGTTTGGCTTAGACAAAAGAGTGCAGACTCTTCAAGGTCTTGCCTTCCCCTTACAAGAAGAGGCCAAGCGAGCTCTGCAGCAACTCAAGCAGAGACGCATCAACTACATACAGCTGGTGAGCCCCAACAAAACCCCTTTTTACTAATTACTCAGCGTGCATCATGTAACTTATTTATTGGTGAAATTGGCTCTGCGTGACTTGACCCCTGAACAAAGCATGTTTGTGTGTGCTGCAGAGGCTGGATGTAGAGAAAGAGACCATTGAGTTGGTTCACACCAAACCTACAGAGACCCACGAGCTTCCCTACAGGATTCCCTCAGATTCTCCCAGATACCACTTCTTCATCTTCAAACATTCCCACCAGGGCCAGCGGCAGGAGGCACTGGGTGAGTCTCTCTGTCAATTGCATGTTTATCTTCAGTGTGCTTGTCGTAGAATCTCACAGAATGTCACATATTCAAGTTACACCATGTGGTTGCCAACCCCAAACTTAAAATGCACTAATCTGCAATTTGACCTATATAACAATGGGTCGTGTGCAACATGAAATGACCCCACCGGAAATAATGATTGATTCTGCAGATGCCCTCAATGTCTTTAATCTGATTGTTTAACATAATGTAACATTTAGCAGATAAAGAGACATATATTTTAACAACACAAAGAGGAGAGTGAATATTGGACTTTCATTTGTCAGGCTTGACACAACAATCACTCCAAATCAATGATAATGTTGGCCCATTATGCAGTGTGGTAATTGATAATGTTATACTAACATTTTAACCATATGGACGTTATAAGAGGACAGTAATGTATATCAATGTTGTGTTTTTATTGCTTTCAGGCATTATATTCTATTACTCTATTTTCCATGTTTTTTCTCTATGTCTGTTTTTGGTATGCAATATTTATCCACTGGTTGAATAAAAAAAGGTTTACATTTTTTCTCCCAGTGACCACAATGGTTTTCAAAATGTTGCTCAAATATTGGTTTAAGTCGCTCCTGTTGAGTAGTTTTTACACAAGTGCTTAAACTACTATTTGATTAAGGTCAAGTGATAGCACCTCTTGTAAGTACTGATGTACTTTGTTCAACCCCCCTGTGTAGTGTGTTGTTTAGAGAAGCTGGGAATGATTGTGGGTGTTTTTGTAACGTCTGAGACAGGGGTTTGTTTCATAACAGATATGATAACCAAATATAATACAGTGAAGTTGGAAACAACAACTTTATATCTCTTCCAGTGTTCATATATTCGATGCCTGGTTACACCTGTAGCATCAAGGAGCGGATGTTGTATTCAAGCTGTAAGAACCGACTACTGGACGAGGTGGAGAAAGACTATCAGCTGGAGGTCACCAAAAAGGTTCACATCACCAAAATCACCCAAGATTGAAATAAGAAACTGATGCATGATCTGTAATATATCTCTGTGGAGATAAACAGTAAACCACGTCACCAAATTTGATCTACAAACTGGTTATCATAGTCAAAATGAATCTGTGTTTTATTCTGTGTGTCTAGATGGAGATAGACAATGGCGATGGCCTGACAGAAGACTACCTGTACGAGGAGGTGCACCCGATGGAGCACGCCTTGAAGCAGGCCTTTGCCAAGCCCCGCGGACCGGGGGGGAAGAGGGGCAACAAACGCCTCATCAAGGGCGCTGGAGAAAACGGGGAAGAAAGTTAGATGCACACACAATATATTATACATGAGTACACAAACACACCACACTATATCTATGAATGTACTTGTTATTTGACTGTTTAGCTTCTAATCATTTCTCCTTTTTACCTTCAGACATTTCAAACGGAGAAAGTAGATCCACCATGCAAAAAAGGAGGGTGTGGAAAATATATAGCCTATATCTTTTCTTGTGGTAAGAGAGAGCTTCTAAAGTTAACACTGTTAGCGTAAGTGTAGGCAAGCTGACACATATTTTGGTCTATTAAGATTAAATTGAATTTGGCATACAACGTGTTAGTGAATCAAGCGGCATTTTTTAGGTTTATATGTGAATGCATCCACAGAGTTGATAATTTAACCGTTCTTATCCACTTATCCGGGTGTCAGTCATAACAACTTATTGTGCAGCAAAACCTTTTTCAAACCCACAGTACTTTATTATCACTTGTAGAGGAGATCCAAAACGTTCCAGAAATGCTAAATACTTATAGACCTTATAGGGAAATGTGTATACAATAATATGCTCAGCAGATATATTATTTCCATTACATGTAATGTGGAAAGCGATTTAAAACATGGAGTATCAGATTCTAAAAGCTCACTGTGAATATCTTTGATATAGACTTCAACAAGACAATACACTGTGGAAATTATTGCAAATAATATGACATATGGGGGAAATACAATCACTCGATTTATTGGTGGAAAGAAAGATTGATAGGACGTTGCTGATTTTACTTTATTAACTACAGCCAGCCGCAGTTAGCTAAGTTAAGCATTAAAGACTGTAAATGGGGAGTTCAAGGCTCACTCATTTAAAGATGATATCTTGTTAGTTTAATCTGTCTTAGAACCTCTTAAAACAACTGGATGTTAATAGGATACTATTTTATTAATACATTTTTCATTTGCCAATCCAAGTTGAAGGCAAATGCTCAATCAGATCTGTCTTCTCCTGTTTCTGTGCTCCTCTTCAGGAAATAATTAACATCACCAGTCACTAATATTGATTCAGGTAATCAAAATCATCGTGAAATGGCTTTTAAATGTTTGTTTTATGGTGGATTATCCTTTATATTTTCTCTAGTCAGCCTATGCCTTACCTATTGTTCATTGCAAATCCCTCAACATCACATTCACAGCTGCCTTCTTCAGTCGCTTGGGTGAGGTTTGACTACACTCAGCTGAAGGCTGTTGTTTTACATGGCCCTACAATAAAATATTTTCTGTATTTTTTAGTGTTTGTGTCCTAATTTCTCTGTTTCTCTGAGTGTTTGTGTGTGTCCTGTAGATGTGCATGCAGGCAGCAGCACATCACGGCTCAGTAGTAGAGGTCAATGGGTTGTGTGTGTTTTCCAGGAAGTCGCTGTACTCAGAAGCCTTCAGCTGTGCACTTCTGCTGCTTTCATTCCTCTGGGGAAAGACGCTTTATGTGAAACATTTTCCTGGAAACAAGGTTCAGAGCTGAATGGTAGCTTTCAAGTGCTCGTTATCTTTGAACACAGGAACTGTGGCCTGGGTGATGATGAACCTTTTTATAACACAGTGACTTCTGACATGACACAGTTCCAATCATTTCCAGGAAAAATAATCCTCCAGTATATAACCATTAGCAGGCAATTGTCTTTACACTAATAGCCCACAATAATAATAAAAAATGGGCTGAAAGGTTAACGCTCAAAACATTATTAGAAGAGAGAAACAAATAATAAGTAGTGTTTGGGTGCTTATCAATGTTTGGTTTACTCAACAATAATAAACACAATATACTTGGTTAATGATAAAAACAGCTAAATATTAACTCATTATTACTAATTATTAAACATGTACACAGATATGCAAATGTGAAAAGCGGCGTTTCCATTGGATGAAATGTGGCGTTAAAAACCTTAACGCCTGCAACTGCATCAAAACAGACAGAGGTAACTATAACATTACCGGAAGTAAGGCTATTGGCCTTCAGAATAAAATGTTAACTAACAGGTGATAGGGAAAACAACAACAAAAAATATGTAAAACTCAGTCACATTTAATTCTGTACAAAATGAAGTCTGTATTAATGAACTGTGATAATAAATTCAGATGTGTATGGAGACTAATGTGTTCAATATTACAAAATAAATAATACATAATGAAACAGATTATCATAATAATAAATATTGTAAGGCACAACAAGCTCAAACGTATGCAGTCCGACACAAAAGTCCCACAGCATTAGTTACATCTTTATCTAATAAATTGAGTCTTATCGTGTATAACCGTGACATTGTATAATGAGACAATGTCTTAAAAGTCATTGCAAGTCATTTCTTTTTTTAAATAGGTGAGTATATTTCAAAATTCTTCATGATAAATCGCATGACAAAATAAACATCGTAATGACCGAAATACTTCACACACTCAAATTTCCAAGGTGCTTTCTCATTTCTCAAAGAGGCTTTAGGATGGGTTTGTGTATAACACCAGACCTCCAAAGAGCTTTAGTCTTCAGTTTCTTATTTTGAAAGCCGTACCGGAAGTGCAGTATGTTGACAGTGTGTGTGTGTGTTGACAGAGATCAGAGGAGCTGCTGGCTGCAGCTTGTCTGTCACTGCGGGCGCTGAAACACAAAACCTTTCTTGGAATCAGATTCCTGGAACCAGTCAGTCCAAAGTGAAGCGAGCAGTTTTCTGTCCTAACAGCACACACACTCTCAGCACACCACAGCTAACACGGATATATCCTCTCGGTTTTTACGACTGTTGCAGGTTTTAACACGGAATATATTATCTTTTCGACCCCAGCAGAGATTATTCGGCATTTATTCATTATTTAAATTGAGAAACTGCTGTCTTATCCACAAGGCAGTTTTATTCAAATCGTCGTGATCTCTATGATAATCTTTGATTTAAGGTAAGAGTGACATCAACATGATTTCATGATTTCAAAAGTCTGTTTGATCTAGAATTGCATTATTGATATACAATGATATTGGCTGATGTCTGAATGATTGTGACACTTTATTAACCCTTTCATTTGTTTTTGGCTTTTTAAGGCCTATTCTGTGTCGTGTGTTTTTTGTTTATTTCACTAGTCTACTTAATGTAGTCTAGCCTACATTATCTCAGATCAATACATCACTAGTAGAACTGTTTTAGGGTTCTTGTACTTTACTTTAGTATTTTACGCTACTTTTACGCCACTACAATTGGGAGGGAACCACTTCATTTATCTGAAAGCTTCAGTCATTAATTACTTTTCAGATTCTAATGAATAATATAATTAAAATAAATTATACAAATAAATACATTAAGTGTTGTATTGATTTGCATAAAGATAAGGTGTTTTAATATAAATGTATCACTTGGTTAAATGTAAAAGCCACCCAGCTAAATATTTAGAGAAAAGTATCAAGCCAAATTGACCAGCTGACTCATATAATACTTATATAATGCTTACTTATGCGTACATTAATATGCATTATAATTCCACTTTATAAGAAACATTATTTGGAAATGGGGTATAATTCCCATCTAAATAATTTAAGTATATAGCAATTAAGGACATTTTGAAGCTTCTATACATCTGAACATTGGCGGCCGGCCCATAGGGGCGCTAGGGGCGCAGCCCCTAAAACATTTTTTTTTTCTTTTTCTTTTTAATGAATAAGGTAAATATGATATAGTTGGTATCAGTAAAATGTATAATCTACAATAAAATCTCCTTTAAAATTGTGTTACGATGTCTAAAGTTACTGATAAGTCACATGTTTCCTGCCTGGAAACCGTGTATCATTACCCTCTCTCGTCAGGGCGCTAAGAAAGGAGCCCTCACTCAGCCCCAGCAGCAGCCAACACATTGTTGACTGTTGCTATCTGTAAACTATGCCGCCGAAACATAATTTCAGCCAATCAGCGTCGTCATATCTGATGCTCACAGGGCGGCAATTTCAGCGTCCGATGCAGTCTGTGAGTTGTTTGGACTCGTATCCAAGGTGACGCAGTAGTTGATGAGGATAGCTTCGTGTGCAGGTGGAGTCTCCGGACCTCGGTCTCCGCCCAATTCCGTTCAAGANGCTACCTACAGTAGCTGCGTCTGCTAGTGGATCGCCGGTGCTGTAGATTAACATTTACATGCTTATTGTAGTTGTAAGGGCAATGCCTGTAGCACCATGGAGCATATGTGTGGGCTGGACCTGTATTTTACAGGAAAGGAGTGAGCAGAGGGTTGAGTTGTCGATTCTTGTTCAGTTTTCTGTGACTATCTTCCTCACCCTCTCGGACTTTGAGTTGCGCGAGCATTCCCCTGGACCCCCCTAGTATGGTTTGGTCACCATTTCCATAGCCCCACCAAAAATATTTTCCACCAGCCGCCACTGCATTTTAATACAGAGTAATTTCAAACTGTGATATTTTACTTACTAAAAATACCTAACAAGAATCTTTCACCAATTGGGGTTGGTTGTTTTTGGGCACGTCAGCTCAATTTGGACAAGAGCAACCAAACCTATATTTTACATCTGTGAATTATAAATTATATAAATATATAATTTACTTGGGACAGTGACCTATTAAAGTAGTTCAGAGCTTTAACAGAAATCTCTGTTAAATACCTAACAGGTAATGTTCTGTGTATTAACAGGGCTGCTGTTAATCAGAAATGGTTGCCCGTGCAGTGACAATTTTTCATCATGAGGAGCGACAAGCTTGCTGCCGCCCGCAGCCCTTTCCTCCACCCTGTGACCCAGCAGATGATCTCCGCTGCATCACCACCACCTTCCAGTACCTACAGACCTCAGGTACACCGGCAGCCTCTCCGACTCTGAACTCAGATTGTACTTCATTGAAAAAATGTTTTAAAACTGTTTTTTTTTTAAAAACGTCTATCCCATATACGTTTTATTTATTTTATATGGATTACATTAGGTGAGGGGAGATATTTCATTGCATGGCTTTGCGGTATAATATAATAATCTAGGAATCAAACCCCACCTCTAGTAATACCATATGGATATATTCACCAAAACTACTTTCATGTTAAAGAAAAAAAAAAAAAGCTGACATTAAAACTATTTATTTGCATTCAGGCTGGTACTGGGGCTCTATCTCTGCAAATGAAGCTCGGGAAGCTCTCCAAAAAAGGTCTGAAGGCACATTTCTAATGCGGGACAGCAGTCACCCTCAGTTCATGCTTGCCCTGTCAGTGAAAACCTGCTGTGGACCCACCAGCATTCGCATCAAATACTGCAGGGGCTCTTTCTGGCTGGACTCCATTTCCCCCGGCCTGCCTCACCTGCAGTCCTTCCCAGATGTGCTCAGCCTCATACAGAATTACACAGCCTCCGGACACACAAAACAGCGCCAGAGGTCTAATGACATCCATCCACAAACAAAGCCTGACCCCACCAAGCACACGGACAGTGACAGCGGAGTGCCTCTGGAGCTGGTGTGCCCCCTGCACAAACCAGAGGCCTTCTCTTCTTTACAGCACCTGACGCGCCTCGCAATCAACAGACACACAAAGTGCCCTGACCATCTGCCACTCCCGAAGCCTCTGCTGCACTACCTGCAGGACTATCCTTTCCACATATGAGGGTCTCTGTCTCTCTGGTGCAGGACACAGAGACTGGGACATGGGTCAGGGTCACCCTCCTTGTTGACCACACGCTGTGAATCTGGAACAGTTTGACACCCAAAGGGACAGTGATTGACCCAGATGGAGGTAATTGAAATGAATGATGAGCTAAGTCTTTGTACTACTGTTGTTCTCTAGGATAAGATTTGTTTGTACTATTTTCATAAGTCTGTGTCAGAAACTGTGAACTGATTTTATTTAAATGCCAATGTGTGAGCTTTTTCTATTTATTTGTGCCATTTCCTATCAGTAAGAAGAGATTCACATAATGTCTTTGCATGTTTTGGACGAGTGGCTCCAAATTTGTACTTGATTTTAGCAATAATAATTAAAGAAAAACTAAAATCTGTTAAGATATGACTTCTGGTAATTTTGTTGTTCCAGTAGGATTTACATTACAAATGTTTTGGATTTCTTTAGTTTTTCCTCTTAGGAGCTCATTTTACGGCACTTGACGTTCGCAAAGTGTATTTAATGGAGCAATGTTTATTCACTCTTCATGAACATAATGAACCGGATGAGCCATAAGCCACCAGTCGTCTCATTTAACATTTTTTCGGCACTATTATTATCACAAAATATCTTAAATATGGCTTTTTTCCAGTGCTACATGTAGTTTCATTGGACATGGTCAAATCTTATCACAGTATAATCAAGAATTTAAATAGTCCAGGGTAAACTTCTAAGATAGTGTTACCAATAGTGTGAGGTCAGCCTGACCCTAACATGACATGCAGACTGGAGGGCCTTTTAAAGTAATTATATAATATATAATAAGAGACAGGGTAAAACTGACTATGGTATTTTGTTATGTACAAAATCATCGTAAATCATAACTCTTCTTACAAATCATTACCAGACTGAACAGCAACAGGTGTTCATTGAAGAAAATGGTACTGTAGGAAATATGTTTACACACTGGTTTCATTCTCAGAAAAGGATCATGTCTGTGGATTTCAGAGAAATAAAACATGTTTTTTTTTCACGGTTGAAAGGCTTGCCACTTGAACATACAGATGAATGTGCGGTATTACTGTTTTCATGGAAACACGCTTAAGTTGGTTTCCACGAGGAGGAACTGAGCAATGCTGAGAAAGCCTCTTATCAGGATTAGAGTAAGTAAGAGCTGCAGTTATAAATACACCGCTGCACCAACTGAGAGCAGATCATCTCTCTCTGTGTCAACCCGTCACTGTCAAACATTTAAATCATTTTTCTGTTTTGACTTAAATGATCAGCATCTTTTAATCACTTTGCTAACAACATTCTCTACCAGGAAAGCATGGACGTTTCTGACATGCAGTCTTAATAGTTTTGCTGTTAAATGCACAACTGACAAAGATGAGTATGTGTAGCTGGCGTGAACTGTAGGGATTAAACCCACAGAGGAAGTACTCAGATCCTTTACTTTATATGATGTAGAAATACCGCAATGAAAACAAATTGTACTCAACACAACACATTCAAAAAATAAATAAATCAAAAGCACCTTTCGGTGTCTTATTTTATATATGTTATTATAGATTGTAAATGTGTTAACCTGATTTGGATGTGCCTATGTTGCAATTTTTACTTTTACAATTGTTACTAGTGTGCACCTAAAACAATCAAACAGATCTGTTTCAGAAAATCTGAATTTGCTATATATATTTTTTTATGAGCTGCAGACATGTAACCTGTAAATAATTTGCATTACCACAGATCAATATCAACCAAGGTGGGTGAAAACATGCCCTACTAAAGCACAATATTCACTGACATGATAGCAGCTTGATTCCTATTTTTAAATTATCTTGTGATCCTGTGTCAATTATTTGTTCTGAATGATCAAAAAATGTTTTTACATAAATTACTTTGACATGTCAGAGTAAAAGAGGCACAGGTGTAAATAATACAGTGAAAGGTGGCTGCCTCAGTTTCTGGGTCCTGGCTGTTGACTGTCATTAGGTCAGGACTTACTGAGACATTTAAAATGTACAATTGTAAAGTTAATTGTAACACATGTGATTAAAGTCCAAATGTCTGCTGTCAAAAAGTGCATATTAAAAATGTAGTTTGTATTTTATAGAGACATTTCTTCTATCGTGTTACCAACACATAAAACAAAACAGCAGGCCTGGGGACATTTACATTATTATTGCAGGAAAATGTTCACAGTTCACAGAGGATAAGCAGTGGGTTGCTAATAGGGGCCAGCAGCTATGTTTGCCCTGGAGACCCAAACAAATTTTCTGCATAATAGATTATGATAGAGGACAACAAATGCCAACACTGCCAACCAAATTTGGCGGAGTAGAAGTATGAAGTAGCATGAAAAGTAAATACTCAAGTAAAACACTAGTACCTGAGTAAATTTAAAGTTACATTGGACCACTGGAAGAAAATGTGCGGTATAAAGGACCCCAGCCCATAATATAGTATGTCAGTTATTTAGATATTTCGTCCTAGAGACAAGCAATTATGTTGCTGTTCTCTATTATATATTATTCAAATGTATACAAATGTATAGAAATAATAATGATAGGACACTCATGTTAACCATACATTTTAAGATATACACAAAATTATTGTAAATAAATTATTTCTGAAATATCCTCGCCATGGGTATAAAAATAAACAAAAAAACATGTGAAAAAGTCACACCTTACAAAAGTAGTACTTTTAACCATAATGTCTGAATGATATTAATGTGAGATGCTTCTAACAGTTATTTGAATAAGGGCTATGGGTAGTATAATAATAACAAAACAAATTGCTAATAATAACCATCGTAGCTTTAACCATGTATTCCATTTATATGGTGTAATATTTAATGTTTGTACAACAGTGAATTGTTATCCTCCCCCACCGCCTCACTTCCCTCCTGTTAATCCTCCAGCAGCAGCGCAGTCAGCAGCAGCAGCAGCGACGGAGGCCAACAAAGCACTACTTGGAGATCATTTGGATATATTTTAAAGCAATCATTAGGTAAGCACATAATTCAAAGCAATGTTAAGTTACATTACATTGTCAGTGTGCGTTGTTGGCAACAACATTGTTATATGTATTTTGTTAACCTATATTTGCATCCTATATTCTGCTGACGCTAGCCAGCTAGCTAGCGGATCGATGGAGTCGCTGTGACTTCCGTTTTGCTAGCTAAAACCCAAGCTAGCCAGTCGTACCGGTTAGTGACTTTAAAGGAAAAAACGAGGTTTTTGTGGGAAGTTAGTTGAAAACCACGAACACGGCCGAGGGATTATATATATTATAACATAAATAACGCACATGTATCCAACACAACCTTTGAATAACACCATAAATGTGTAAACTCACCGCACTGCCCGGCTAACGCTAGCTGGTTAGCTCGGGTAGCTAAATCTTTTGTAAACAGAACCCCCTAGCTAACTGAAAACTAGGTCAACATACACGGCAGTGAATCACAATTATATGTTGATACCAGTGAGCAACGTGTTCATTTTTTCGGTAAATCTAGTCACTGTTCTTTATGTTATATGGGACATGTGAACGTTAGTGAGTAATTTGTCAATGTTGATCCCGGGGTGGGTCAGAAACACTCAAGCGGAAGTGTATCATCATGTTTTTCTGCTAGTCTGACTTAAATTGCTATCCTAATTCAACATAAGGTGCACGGTCTCACATCTTGACATGCTGTCCTCGTGTCTTTCATTGTATACAACTGCAGTATAGCTGGCTGACAGACAATACAAGGCCGTGATGTTGAAAGCTAAATAGTTAGCCCCGGGTGTTGGTTTCAGACGAGTTGTGTCAACACAGCTGAAGACGGGTGACTGCTCATCGTTTCTCACATGCGTAGAGGTGGAAGTTGCATAATGCCTGAATGCAATATTAATTACCTCCCTGTTGTTTTTGATAAAGTGTTTTCATGTTGTAACCTTTGATGTTTTCTGTCCCCTGTCTGCAGCTATGGCAGCAATCAGGAAAAAGCTGGTCATAGTGGGAGATGGAGCCTGTGGCAAGACCTGTCTGCTCATTGTGTTCAGCAAGGACCAGTTTCCAGAGGTCTATGTGCCCACAGTGTTTGAGAACTACGTTGCTGACATTGAAGTTGATAGCAAACAGGTAATGTAGTTCTCTTTTCACATTTCAGTCTACAATCAGCAGGATGGCCCTTACAGCTGAATTGAAGTCCCTTTTTACTCCCTCAAATCTGTACAACTTGAACAGGTTGTATATTATGAGATGTGTTGCTTAATAACAATAAAGTTGACTTATTTTACAGGTTTGGATTGGTAAATTAGCATTTACGTCAGTTCTTAATCATGTTTGGTTCATATTTTGGATAAACTGTTCAATATTATGGTTTCTGGGTGTGCGTTTCAAAGACAACAACATGTGTTTAAATTAAGTCTTTGTTACATTAAACATGTGGACCTGAAGCACCCTGAACATGCTTTGCCTTCCTCTTATTGATTTCTTGTGACCTCTTATTGCAGGTGGAGTTAGCTCTTTGGGATACAGCAGGTCAGGAAGACTACGACAGACTGCGCCCCCTCTCCTATCCCGACACTGATGTCATTCTCATGTGCTTCTCCATCGACAGTCCCGACAGTCTTGGTAAGTTGAAACAGAGCGCTATTAGTTGTGGTACATTTTTCTCTTTTAATTAGTCTTACTGCCTAAACAGTTGTGGATTAGTGAGACAGTGAACACATTTAAGATTTAGTTTCAATTTACTGTATAACTCTTTTTGTCCCAGGAGGGAAGTAGACACACCAGTTTGAGATTTTTAAAAATAGCTCTCAGAAAGTTTACCTTGCACCTTTGCTGGACACAGGAAGGCATGTTATTATACTCCTCCTCTGTTGATTGTAACACACCTTGTATCGTTTTTTCTCAACCCTGTACATCACAGAGTCACACATACAAACACACTGATCACATTTTCAATTTTTGAGCAACATGTGCAACACACACACTTCAGCCCCATGTATCTCTGTTCTGACCAAGAAGCAACCTCCAGGTCTGATATGGGCCAATGCAGAAGTGCCTTGAACTGCATTCTTTCTAATGGCCAGCAGGGGGCGACTATGGTCCATAGTCGCCCCCTGCTGGCCATTAGAAAGAATGCAGTTCAAGGCACTTCTGCATTGGCCCATATCAGACCTGGAGGTTGCTTCTTGGTCAGAACAGANTATATTAGGGCTGTCAAGTTAACGTGTGTATTTTTGGTCCTCGGCCACCCCGTAGTTTCAGAGCCCATCGAGTTTAAAATACCATCTACAAGCATATGCCTTGAGATGCACATAGCTCACACACACAGACACACACACACACTCTCTCAAACACAGACACAGACACACACACACACACACACACACACACACACACACACACACACACACACACACACACACACACACACACACACACACACACGAGAGAGGCTCCAGGTTGAATTGAGGCGAATATTTGTATTGTTCAGAGGTTGTTGTGTTTAATATTCATCATTGTTCAAATGATAATAAACAAACATTTGCATAAAGCATATTTGTCCACTCATATGTTGATAAGAGTATTCAAAACTTGAAAAATATACATTTAGAACAGATACAAAATGTGCGATTAATTTGTGATTAATCGCGATTAAATATTTTAATCGACTGACAGCCCTAATATATATATATATATATATATATACACCAAAGGAAGGCCAATACGGTAGCTGCTCTCAGGAGGGAGTCCAGG
>NW_011348324.1:106205-147681 GCF_000735185.1 Notothenia coriiceps
ATGGATATACCCGCCTTCTTTCACTTATCTTTCCATTCCCACAACAATATACATAAAGAAATAGCAAATTTTGGACATAGTTCGAATGGTGATTAATCATGATTAATTCATTTTTAAGCTGTGATTAATCTGATTAAAAATGTTAATCGTTTGACAGCCCTAATATAAATATATATATATATATATATAGTATATCATGTGTCCCTGGGCAAGACACTTCACCCCAAGTGGCTCCTGTGGGGATTACCCACAGTATTGAGTATGTAAGTCACTTTGGATAAAAGCGTCTAACATGTAATGTAATCATGTGTTCCTGATAAATGGTCAGATGGACAAACATTGTGTAATTAATAAATCAGCAGTAAGGGGACAGTGTACAGGAGGTTTTCACATGAAAGAGAAGACTAATGGGAAATTACTCTCTTTCTCACTTTGTTTATTATTGTCATACGGTTTCCTGATTAATTTATGGACTTGATTGCTAGTTAAAATTGTCTTGTTTTTTGTTCATGTTCATTAAGAGAAAAACAGAAGATAAAGCAGCATATGCTTTAGGGCGGGGCTACCTTGTGATTGGCAGGTTGCTACAACAGTGTGGTACAGTTTGAGTGTTTCAACTTTGAATCTAACAGTGTTTTCCATTCCTATAAGTTAATTGTAATGCTTTGCTGCCTAAAGTGTCTTGTTCAGCACTCCCTCATTTGTCACTTTTGGTTCCAAAAAAACAAGAAGGCGCCAGTCAAAATGCTAAACTCAAGGATTTGAGACGACCCTTAACAAAAAAGGGATGTCACAGTGACTACGTCCACTTCTTATATAAAGTCTATGGTTCTGACAGATGCTGCCTTTTGTCCCCTTGCTCAGAGAACATCCCTGAGAAGTGGACTCCTGAGGTGAAACACTTCTGCCCTAATGTGCCCATTATTCTGGTGGGAAATAAAAAGGACCTGCGTAACGATGAGCACACCCGGAGAGAGCTTGCCAAAATGAAGCAGGTAAATAAGGTCAAACTGACACATAAACCAGTCTTCTAGTGTTGAAAGCCTGTTTCCTAAAACGTGTCCTGACCTTCTCTTCAGGAACCTGTGAAACCGGAGGATGGACGGGACATGGCTAACAGGATCAGTGCCTTTGGATACATGGAGTGCTCTGCAAAAACAAAGGATGGTGTGAGGGAAGTGTTCGAAATGGCCACCAGGGCTGCACTACAGGCCAGGCGGGGAAAGAAGAGCAATAAATGTGTCCTACTGTAAACAGGGGGGGGCACGAGGACTGCCTCCCCCAGGGGGAAAGAAGAAGGAGCATTAGGTCAAACCTACCCCCAAACACACCCACACAAAAGACTGTTCTCCCCAGTTTTTCCTAAAGGTGTAATGCTTTTACTTTCTTTGTCTTAAGCAAAAGTAGTCAGGTTCTGTCAGTATTCATTTTTGAGGTTATGGAAACTACTTTTTTGTACTTTAACATGAGTAACTTTGCCATAATGAAACCTCCTTTATCAACATGTACTATGTAATCAAAGAGGTCAGCCAGGGGCCTGCTGTGTCATACCTGCCAACTACAGTTAAGTGCTTAAGCCCTGTCTGCTGATCTGAGGAATGTTTCCACAGCCAATAGGGTGAAGTACCTGTACACTGTGACCCTTAATCCTTTTAATTATTTCAACAAACAGATGCGCACATTGAAGTCAAAATGTGTTTGTGTGCTTCATATACAAATCCTAATGTGCATTATGATCACTTGCACAATATGAGACTGGAAACTCATTTTGTTAAACGCAAATGGAAACGTAGTGTTTTGTGTAATAAATTACTTTGTAAGAATCTTGATCATTTGCATCACGTGCTTGATGACGCTGAATGACAGTAAACCCAGTGAGGGCGTGTTTCAGAGTTGGGGTCTGCAGTGAAGATATAAGCCGATCTTTGGTTATCTCATTAAAACAGATGCAGGGTGTTTGAGGGGAATGTTGCTATTCTAATTTAACGAAACCATCCCTTAAGTGTTTTAATAAAAAAAATTAAGGTATAACGTGAGAAACACTTTTTTACTTAATTGCCTCACTTTTTGGCCTCCTACCTTCCAGGCCATCTTGACTCGCACTACAACAGGAAACATAGGAAACAAGTGCTTTATTTAACATGCAGGAAAACCAACATTACAACACATTTGCAGATTCTGTTCTTTGGCATTTTACCAAGATTGGCCTTTCTGTGTAAACCAAACACTGACGTTCATCATTTTACAAATGCAAACTGAATATTATTCAAAAATGTTTACACGTCAATTGAATCAGTTTTAGTAATCACTGATATCACTGTATTTTGAAAATAGTTTAAGGTGATGGAAATCTTGGATAACCTGTGAATTATATAAGTGACAAATATTCAGTCCACTTGCCAGTTTATTAGGCACACTAAGCTTACACTAATAAACCGACGTGATGGAAAAATATATATATTGTCCTACCCCATTTACATCAGTGAGTATACACTAAACATAATCACCTGGTAGTCATAATACAGTTCAAAAGCATAAACTACAGCCCAACAAAGTAAAGTAACATTTGATTAACACCTGCGTAAACAAAACTAATAGTTTTAATGATTTAAACCTCCATGAAATTAGAATTTACTGCATGATTGAGTATGATTTGTGTAGAGAGCAATAAGTCAAGACAAATGATTGACAGTCAAAATAAGACTGATATGATGCTCATTGTAAGCAACACAATATCTATTCTAGAGGATGTGAATATTTTCTTTGGTGAATTACATTTTTTAAAGGCAACCTATAAGATGTGCGGTCTGAAGGCAAGAGCAGTGGTTAATGTGTGATTTCTTTGTATCCATAAACAGCTCCAAGGTGAAAAAGGGATACCCAATGTAACCAGAGCTCCTTGGACACTTGATGATAAAAAACATGTATCACCATAGAATGTCTGTTGTTGCTGCTGGGCAAAAACAAAAATGGCTGCACACTCATTCCTCAGATAAATAAATATACAGCCAGGCATCGGACACTGCTGTGAAAATCCTCAGTTTGATAGTCATTCGTTCTTCTTGGCTGTTACAAGTCCTGAGCGGGCGAGAAACATGGGAAGCAGAGCTAGAGCTCCCAGAGCTGCAGCCACTAACGGCCGGTAGAACATCCATCCTACTCCGATGGTGAGGAGGGACAGAGAGCAGGAGACACACAGGGCGAAGATCTTCAGCCCCACGGAGACGAGCTCTCTGAGGATAGGAACCCAGTCCACTGTACGCACACCACAGAAAACATTAGGGACAGGAGATGCCAGAAATCAATCCATGATGTGTGAGCAGTGAGTGTGTGTTTACCCAGCGTGTAGATGATGCGCATGGTCATCTGGATGCTGAGGAACATGAGGGCCCAGCCTGCAGCCCTGAGTCCCCACGTCTTCATACTGTTGGACTCCTGCTCCTTCTCAAAAACCTCCTACAGAAACAACAGAACGATCAACTTCCAGAACCAAAGACTACGTGGAAAATATCAAAACATGCTATCATCCATTTTTCTATGCTGATTCCTTCTAACCATCATTTTCAGATGTTTTTTCTTCCTAATAACTATAATTGACGGCATACACAAACATTTCTGGAACATTTAAATTCAACTGTATGTTCATAACAAGACTTTGACAATTCAATAAATTCCCCAAAGCTGTCCAAGGAATAAAATGAAATCCCCGCTGACCTCTGCAGAGAGCTCCTCCAGGTACAGGATCTCCAGAGTGTCTCCTGACTTGGTTCTATACGGCCTCAGCTGCTCCCCTCTCTGCATGGCCACAACACTGACCTGAAAACAGTCATGGTTTATCAACGAACAAGATTTCATTAGAAGTAAAGGTATGTGATCTGAAGAAAGATATAGTTTCAGTTAGGGCTAAAACTCTTTGGCCGGAATAAGATCTTAAGACAATTAAATGTCCACTATTTTGGTTAAGTTTTGTTTTTTTTCTCTTTATTTTAATTAACAGAAGAACAGACGTCTTAGTGTTTTAGATTGCTGGTTGAGCAAACAATGATTTCAATAGTTCTCATTGGGCTGAATGAAATAATGGTTACAACGAATAACTATTTGTATTATTAGTTCAATGTTTTGGGTTATTTTTTGATTAAGCATTTAGTCATGTTTAGTTATGTGTGAGAGACCAAAGAGAAATCTATTTTCAAGACTTTGATGTTAACGTTGTGCCAAGTATAGCGCAGCACGATGCATTTGTTTATGAGGGGTCAAAATGTTCTAGGTATAAATGCTCATATTTTTTCCACACCGCCCAAAATTCACAATATGATAAATATACACATTTTAGGAAAAGTCACAAAGTTTGAGATGAGTGGGTTTTATGTTTACAGGGTTACATTTATTTGAAAGTGCAGGGAGATAAAAATGACCCTGTGGCGGTTCTAGTGTTGATACCATAATATCACAAAGGATACAGAGGAAACTACTTAAAGACAATGATCTACTGCTCTGCCATCATGAAGGAAATGTATATTCTAACTGGTCCACTTACAGTTTGAGCCGGTCCGAAGGGAGACCTCTCGCCACTCAAACCAGCGAAGGAGAATCTCACTCGCACATCCCCGACCTTGTGAGCAAAACAATAAACTCAATAACTGCACCAATGTACGAGCATAACCCTTCAGCAGTTTGTGTTTGTAGTGAAAGTGAAAATGCACTTCATGAAGCTCACCTCAGGCCTGCGTGGGTTTTGGGTGTGATAGAAATAATCGTCATCAATTCTGAGGAAAGGGTCGATGTTAAAGAGGGATAAATCCCTCAGGCTCAGCGTCTGGAAGTTATTTATCTGCTCCACCAGGCCTGAGGACAACAAAACAATTAGTTAAATATTTAGGATTCAAATTAAAACAATGTTACATACACACAATAGTGTATCGCTGTTATTTACTTAATGTATTTGTGTGTATAATTCTTTGAAGATACCTTTGGACAGACTAAAAGGTCCAACTCCAACATCAGGAGCCACGACTGTCACACTCTCAACTGCCATGGCACTAAAATCAAGAGATGAAATTAGAGATAAACTCCACACAAACACACAACATTTTTATTTATTGATCCATATTTGTGTACCTCGGATTCTGGTGACCAATTTCCTTATCAAAATGGCGACTGTTAACCAACTCGGATTTCCACTCGGTGTCTAAAGAAAATGAATCACAACTCTTTCATTCCAACAGCACAGATTAATCCATCAGTTGTTCAATATTTTAATAATTTTTCTACGAATAAAAAGAATCAACATCCTTAAAAATCCAGATATATGTTCCAGAATATACAGTATTTAAGTTGTGGGCAAAACAAGATTTGAGACATTTTTCACTATTTTCTGACATGTTATACTTTACAGCATGTTGTTGTCAAATACTGGAAAAATCACCAACTCACTGTAGTTGTATGTCGTCTCAGATTTGGTCTGACCATCCTCTTGGTAATCCCTAAAATCAGAACAGAGTAACAAACTCACTTCAAGCCTATGATGCTCTGTAATTCAGCCAACATTTTTCCACCCGACCGCACCCTGAATGTTGACATAAGCAGAGAACAGACTTACTTGCTCTCCTGGTACTCCACCCACTGATACATCTCCACCTGCCTCTTCAGCTTCACTGCCTGCACCAACACTCTGTAGTTTGGATCGTGGAGGGGCTGTGAACAGAGTGGCATATGATTAATCCCCTGAAATAAGGTTTACTTCAGAATATGACTTTAACTAAGCAACTTAGAATGTTTTCTGGTAGCATGCCATTTCATTAAAGTGTCAAACTAGATAGAGAATTAAAGAAAATGATAACAAGATGTTTCCTCTAATCTGTACTGAACTTGTACAATTAATATACTGTACTTATATATCTATATCAGCATTTTCTGACATGAGTAGGTAAATATGGAATACCGCCTGACTGATAAAGGATTTGTGAGATTTAAACAAACTGAAAATGAAGTGATAGTTTTTTACTAAAATATAAACTTTTTGTTGATAAGGATCTTATTTGGTTGTTACAGAATTGTACATAGTATTTCCAAAATCAAAAGTATGTCTTTATAACAATGACACAAACTTTCAAGTGGTTTTCAAGTTAAATAAGTTCAAGATTTTAGCGCAAGTGTGGAAGATAAAACAACATGCAAGGAGTCATCGAGACATTGTGGAGGAATCTGATGACCATAAACACTCAACAAGTTGATCCCAGTTGTTTGCTTCAGAAATTACAAAAAATGATGGAGTCTTTATCAGTATGTGATTAGAGAGAGTGCCCTGACACATCATTTTACCTGTGAGGTGTGCAGCTTTGCAGACAGGTGCACTAAACGCTCGTTGTTCTGCGGGTCGAGGTGGGAGAAAGGCTCCAACGACACAACCTGAGAAAGACCCTCATCCAGGGAATATGCTGTTCGCAGAGCCCGCCCCTGAGAACAGAAACCGTGACAGAGAGCATGAACTGTGTTGGTCTGGATGAACAAAAATGTAACTGACTTGAATAGTGTGCATTGTGGCTTTGACGTGACATACATGAATGCAACTGCATTCCTTACCTCATTGGTAAAGAGAATATAGATGGAGAGGAAAAACAGTCCGACACCAACAACTGTTCCTCCTGCAGTCTCACTTAATCGCTCCAGGAATCCAGGGTTGGATTTAACAGACACACGCTTGTGTTGGTTTGGGTCCGTATTCTGAGACAAAAAAGCAACAAGAACAAGAGTTGAATGCACTAATGTGGGTGACATTATTTACTTGAAGAGGAAGTTTTGATAAATCACTCAAGTTAATATATTTTTGGCTTTATATTCTCCTCCACAACAGGACACAAATGTATATCATGTTTACTTTAAATAAATATTTGTATTATGTTTAATGTAGCACGATTCACCAGGACATTGGATAGTAATATAAAAGACTTGCCTAGCAGTCACTAGAATAGTTTATTAACATAAAACTGTGGAGAGTTTGGCTTGTCTCAGACATAATGAATAACTCAATGAGTCTGTTGCTGTTGTTTAACATTGTAAAAGCTGCTTTTACTTTAAACTCCAGGAGAATGCTCTCTAAGTGATGTTGAACATTACTGACAGATATGCAAAGTCAAAATCTGTCTCTAGAGCTAGGCGTGAAGGACACACCTCTTTTGTTCTGTGCTAATTTGGCTTCTGAGTATAGATATGTCAGTCAAACTTTGACTGATAGTTGTTGCATGATATTAGCAGTACTCGTGTAATGTTACTATATAGGTGCTGACGTTATTATTATACATTATATTAAAGTGAGTTAACGTAAACGTTTATCAGTTTAAATGTTAACGTTAACTGAAACTGAAAAATAGTTACGTCGCCAGCGTTGCAGCAAAGCTAACTCCAGAAACTGTTTTTGTTTCTCAGGTAAAAACAAAGCTTCTTAAAATGAATCACTTACTGTCTGTGCTGAAGACATGTCTCTGACTTGTTGAACTCTGCAGTCAAACAGAAACGTTTGTTAGCGAGAGTTGAAGATGCCAGGAGACTGGAAGTTGAAACACGGTACAGGATAGTGAGGACACCAGTGAAATGACACAGGAAGCGCTTTAATTGACGCCCGGGGTAGAACGGAACTCTCACGGGTAGGCGGAGTCGGTAAACCTATAGACGTATCTTCCACTATGCCGCATGGTTGTCACGGTGAGTTAAACAAGCACATCTCAAGGAGGCTTTTCCCGACCCACACGTCTAATTCGCAAAGCATTATGGGTAGTCGAGTTCTGAAGCAGCTCAGCGTCAGCAGCAAGCAATCTACTGCAATCTCTTAAAAAATGTCATCCTCTAGTAAAAGGTTACGTAATGTTGGAAACTTGGAATTATGCCAGTTAAAGCCATAGTTGTTGTAGTTGTTGTTGCGTGTTAAGGCATTTTTTATTCAGAATTTGTACAATAATTAGTCAAGTACATAAGTACAATTGACACACACACACACACACACACACACACACACACGATGTGCCAGTCTTAAGAGGATTATTGCAAAGGCACACAAAGCAATTACTGTCTGTCACCTGTCATCATCCTCATCCTCATCATCATCATCACCATCACCATATTTGTGAAAACAACTGACTGTACACAGACACCTTCACATAACTGAATAGGTTACATTTGCGAAAAGCACTACGACTGAGGGTGGCAGTAGCAGAACGGCTGAAAAGACTGTCAGGATGGAGCAGTGTGATATAATTGTGCTTGGAACTGGACTTAAGGTAATTAAACACATATTTAATGCAAAAATACCTTACCTTGTGTGTGAATAAATACAATCATCAATACCATTAACATGTTGTATTACGGTAAGATACAGGCTACTACATGATCTTTTAGTATATATGTAGACTATTTTACTTTTTAACACTTTATATGAAAGTAGTGGTCCCGCTTAAATGTAAACTTTATTTATTTGTATAGCACCTTTCATGTAAGATGCACAATTACTTAAAAATGCAATGAAAATTCAACATCTTTCTCATGTAGAACAGAAAAGAGAGCATTGCAGCAGTCGAGCCTGCTAGTATTGAATTGAGCATGCATGAGACTCAGTATTGGAGTGGGAGATAAACAGATTTCTAGATAAAGGCAGTTAGTGTGATATTACTGATGTGAGATTCAACATTTCTAAGTTTCTAAGAGCTTGTAGGCTTTTATTATGAACTGAGGGCTGACCTCCCCTATCTCTTTCAGGAATGTATCCTTTCTGGTTTACTGTCTCAAAGTGGGAAAAAGGTTCTTCACATTGACAGGAATCCTTACTATGGAGGAGAGAGTGCATCACTTTCTCCCCTTGAAGAGGTTTGTTCACATGAACATTGCATATCCTTCATTTGAAGAAGTTGCTGCTCATTTGTGGTGTTTAATATTTGATATGTTGTCTACAATTACAGCTTCACAGGAAGTTTAAGGTTCCTGGTCCTGATCAGTCAATGGGCCGTGGAAAAGAGTGGAACATCGACCTCATCCCCAAATTCTTTCTTGCCAACGGTGAGAGCCTAGCGCAGTTGAACTTGTGATAGGTGCATTATTGTAAATGAGTCGTTTTCTGTTCCCTCTGCCTTGTCTTTGCATCAGGTGACCTGGTGAAACTCTTGGTGCACACTGAAGTTACCCGATATTTGGACTTCAAAGTGGTTGAAGGCAGTTATGTTTACAAAGCAGGCAAAGTGCACAAAGTCCCCGGCACAGAAGAAGAAGCCATGCGTGCTTCAGGTGATTAAATTTGAACCTGAAGAACAATTCTTGATGATGACTTTTTATTCCATTGAGTAATTTTAAAACCAAATGATGTGTTTCAGATCTGATGGGCATGTTCGACAAGAGAAGATTCAGGAAGCTGCTGTTGTTTGCCCTGAACTTTGACATGAGAAATCCTCGGTCCCACCAGGATGTGGATCCTAACAAGATGACCACACGGGACCTCTTCTGCCGCTTCGACCTGGGACTAGATGTCATGGAGTTCACAGGTCATGCCATAGCCTTACACAGCAGTGAGAGGTCAGTCACAGGAACTCACTTAAACTGGATAACAAAGAATGTCAGGTGATCATTTTGGTTTCACCGGCCTGGTTCTGTCTCCTGCACCCTGCAGCTACCTGGACCAGCCGTGTGGGGAAACCCTGAGACGGATCCGGCGGTACTCTGAGTCTCTGTCCCACCACAACCCCAGTCCATACATCTACCCCGTGTACGGCCTGGGAGAACTACTGCAGGGATTTTCCAGGTAATATTATAAAGACTCAGATTGTCCCCTGAATTATTTTTGATACATTTTAGTTTTTCTTTAAGAGAGGTCAACATAAGATCAACATAGGAAACAAATTGTGGCATACAGGCTGTAAAAAGATCAGACTTTCACTACACAATGTTTGTGGCCAAAATAACTAACAATGACAACAATATTGTGATATCTATAGAAATATTGAAATAACAATAATAATGCTATGAATATCACATTCATCCTTAACTTTGTTTACTGTAAGTGTAACTGTACAAAAGAGCAACAAAAGATGATGAAACAAATAGAAATTGAGAGGGACTGGATTATTGACACGAATATCAATATTTAACCTTTTAAGTTGTTATTATTATTATTACTGGTATATTGTGATACCCCTGTGTGGAACTTTGCGTTGGCTACTAGATTTCATGATAGATCAATGACAGAAGATAGCCTGGATGTTTGTTATAATATATATATATTTTTTAATCTTGCACCATCGACATAAGAGTCACTGTGCATATTGATCAGGTCCTTGTGTCCTACCTGGTTCTGTTTTTCAGACTGAGTGCAGAGTACGGAGGAGCTTTCCTCTTGAGCACAGCAGTGGATGAGATCGTGATGGGTGACGGAAAAGTGAAAGCTGTGAAATGTGAGGGGAAGGCAAGTGTGTTTACATGGAGGAAGAATAGAAGTGTTGGGATGTTTGTAGAAAATGTCCAGCAGCACACTCAAAGATTTTCTCTCTGTTTTCGTTAACAGCTGTTCCGCTGTAAACAGCTCATCTGCGACCCCAGCTATGTTCCTCATCGAGTGAGGAAAGTGGGGCGTGTGATAAGAGTCATCTGTTTATTAAATCATCCGGTTAAAAACACCCACGAGGTCAACTCCTGTCAAATCATCATGCCTCAAACGCAACTCAACAGGAAATCTGGTATTTTAATCCCTTTTTTTTTTTTTACGAAGCATCAACAATTACTAATTATTATTTGAGAATAAACAATTGTGGTAGATTTTGGTTCATAAGAAAACCCCTTTGTTTCATCCATGCAGATATTTACATATCTGTGGTGTCTTATGCCCACAATGTGGCCTCAGCCGGGATGTACATCGCCACAGTGAGCACCGCTGTGGAAACCAGAAACCCAGAGACAGAGGTTCAGCCGGCGCTGGAGCTCCTCGAGCCCATCATGCAAAAGTTAGTAATGATTTCATTTATTTATTTATCATGGTTGTGTTAATCAAATAACTTTTTAAAGCTACATTTAATTAATTTTACATATTTTCTTTTATGGATAGGTAATGACAATGGTAAAAATATGAATAACCCCTAATGTCTTCATTATTAGTTCTATTGTCAGTATGAAAATACAGAGAATAAGTATTCAGAGGAATTGGTGTTAGGGTCTTTATTGTATTACTATTTATTTATCTACTTATTATTATTATTATTATTATCAGTTCTTATTTTTGTTTTTAAAGTTTTCCATGCATGTCTTGTCTGTTTGTTTCATTCTGATGCAACACTAATATAAATGAAATGTTTAAAATGTATATTTTAATAAAATAATGATAAAAGCAATAGTAGAATTACACTATTTAAAAACAAAATGACGTTATTTTATTTCACCACCTTGAACCTAGATTTGTTTCAGTCAGCAACTTGCTGGTTCCCAATGACGATGGAAAACAGAGTCAGGTAATGAGAAGACTTTCTGTGAAATAAAATAAAACATGAAATGAAATGGGATGAAGTTTGGTTGGTCTAGAGCTGGTGACAGATTTCCTCTCTCCTCTCTGTTCACTAGATATTTGTGTCCCGCTCATATGATGCATTAAACCACTTTGAGACTGAATACGAGGACATTAGAGACATGTACCGCCGGATCACAGGAACAGAGCTCTGCCTCGGAGGATCTCAGAGACATAACTCTCACACCTCGGATGAAGACTGAAAAAGACTTCAGGGACAAGTAATGCAACCGCTGGGAGGCCGTAATAACTATATTGAAGGTTATACTCACGGCCGTGAAGCAGAGGGGGGGCGATGGAGAGTGAGTATCTAAGGGAATATTGGAGGTTTTTTTCCTATAGTTAGTTTGCTATTTATACTTTCTGTGAAATTTGAAAAATTCATAACAATTTGGAAAAAAGCATTTATGATTTGAAGTTTTAATCTTCTTTAATCTTAATTGAAGAATTTACTCAATGTATTCAATATTTTTGTTACATTCTGTATTATTTAGATACTCTGGGGATATTAGTATTTTCTATTTTGAATTTGTATAATACTTGCCACTAATGAACATTTTTTATTTCAAATTTCAATTCTTACTATACTTGCCGCTAATGTTAATTTTTATTATATTTGTATCTTATTGCATCTTTTAAACATTTTTAACTAGTGTAATGCTTTACACTGATGATGGAAACATTTTTCCATAAATAAAGTATATATATAATGTTTTTGTATGGGACAAGGTGATGCTTTTGACTGATATAAAATCCTGAGAACGCTTGCACTTAGGATAGAAATACATCTTAGGTCTGTATTATTATTAATAAATCATTACTTTATAGTATCTAGCTTGGTGTTCATTATTCAATATGTTATTTGCTGGATTTAAACATTGAGACTGACACTGGGCATGTGGCACAGAGCCAGACGAATCCGGGGGATGTGAGGAGGATTTGTGGATCGTCTTATCTTTTGCAGCTTATGTGTGAGAAGGACAAAGCCACTGCATGGTGTCATGTGCGGTACACAGGCAGCTTGTAGGGTGGAGCCTGCCTGAGGCAGAGGACACACAGCGTAAGGAGAATTAGCCAAATGAAGGACAGTCACCACCAACACCTCGGGTTGAATACATACACATTGTTTATTGTTCTTATTTAAACATTTGTAAACAAAGAACCCTTTTATCTGCTGCAGATCCATTGTAGAGTTGCAACGAATAACCGACTAATCAATTACTCGATCAACAGAAAACTATTTTGATCATTGATAAATAAAATAAAAAGATTCAGGCAGAATTGGATAACCTGCATTTCTCTGTTCGGTAGTTATCTGAATATCCTCGGTGTTTGGACTGAAAAAAAACAGACATTTTTAGAAACATCACCAGTGAGAAACTGAGATGGAATTTTTTCTGTCATTTTATAAACCAAACAATGAATTGAGAGCATAACCAGCAAATTAATCAATAATGAAAATAGTTGTTGGTTGCAACCCCAGAAAATAGCTACTCTTCCAGGTGTCTTTACAAAAATAAATATTCCATATCCCACAAAAAACACATGTAAATCATAACAGGTTATTGTTTGTTTCTGTTTATACTTCTTTACAGTTTTTCTGAGACAGCTCACTGCTCAGATGACTGGGTGACGAGGCTGAATTTATCGCGTTTATCTAATAAAGAATAGTTGTTACTAAATAAAGTGTTTCTTTAGAGCTGGACGTCACTGAATTTGTTCCTTTGGAAGCATTGTGCAGAAGAAGAATAACCCTCCCGTAGACCTTGGGTCAATCCGACACCTCTAAACTCCATCTGCACAAATCAGTCCTTGTTTCTGTTGACACAGCAGCAACTCTTATTCCTGTTTGAGTGACAGCGCCGTGCTGACAGGAGGCGGGATCAGACCTGCAGCGACCACTCTGTTCTCACTGATCAGGAAGTTGAAGGTTGCACATGCATTTGCCTGCAAAACAGAAGAGATGAAAAAGAAAGACAGAAAGTTGAATTAGGGCGCCTCAATTAGTGTAAGAGCGTTGTGTGTGTGAGTCATAAAGTCAGAGAGACCCTGAGAATACTTTACCGTGTCTTGCACCTCCACAGCGATGCCTTTACGCTTGAGTAGAGCGAGGACTGAGGGGTCAATTCGTTCAGTCCGTGAACCTGTGCCCAGCACAAGAATCTCTGGATAAACAACAAGAAAATATGTCCAGATAAGTCAATAAATGCGGAATAACTTGAATAACTGCTTAGAAAACGTAATGAATGCAAATAAAATGTATTTGTTTCACAGGCTTCAGATGTAAACACTATTTACCACGGGGAATTTGGGACAAACATGTTAAACAGCGCTAAACACCACTATCTTTTTCTGATGTTTCTCTTCACACTATATTTTGGTTTTCTTTTTAATCCATCACTCAGCTACACATATATTTACCTATTCTTGGTTCAAGCATGTGGAAAAGTGAGACGCTTTCTTCTGTGATGTCTTTATGAGTGCCAATCTGCAGAGAGAGAGAGATATTTAATAAACAACAATAAACACAGTTGTTTGACTTCATCATAAATCAGTACTAGTTTGGATATTGATCTCACATTCCACTGCAGGATCGCAGGAGGCAGCAAAGCACAGGGCCCCAACACTTTGTTTCCGTCGATGTTGAATCCTCTGGCGCTGTAGCTGTAGATCATGGCCCCGCTGCCCGGCTCCTTCTGCATGACGGACACAGAGGTACGCTGGTACATCTCATCATCGCTGGGACCCAATCTGTGTGCACGAGACAGAAAGGGGCTGCAACAAACACAGTAGAATTAACTAGAATCAATGTCATTTTATTTACACAGGACTTGTCACTTATACTAACAATAGCAAGTATTAAGAGTGCTTGTAACCAGAGTCTCTGAAATTATGTTTTTATTGCACAGGTCTTATCCTGGGCTGGATGAATTTAATTGTGACCAGTTGTGATAATCGAGTACGAAAGGGAATTATAATCGAAATGATTAGCCCTATTTTCTCTGTGAATCCTCCACCACTTCAACAGGCTGCACTGAGGAACTGTTTCCATTTGGCCCAGTTTGAAAGCCAACATATCTAAAGCCAACCTACTGACAGGGCTGACAGCCAAAAGCTTTAGGCCTGTTTCTTCAGAAAAAAAGCCAAGAAAACGTTCTGCTTGCCAAAAGAGCTGCCGCACATTTCAGCGTCTTCTTACCCATTTTCTTCCTGACTTTACAAACACATTGGGCAAGCCCTTGTTGAGATGGGACACACTGCTCTTGTTAGTCCACTAGTGTCTCATCAGTGGAGCAGAGGACTTATGAGGTGAGTCAGACTGAAAGTAACCAAAGACTCCACCAGATGGAGCCAGAAGAAGGTTAACGTTTGTTTCTAAATGGGAATTTTTGAGTTTTAATGGAGTTACATCAAAAACCTTTACACAGAAGATGACAAAAAGTGAAATCAGTTCACTTTGCTCTCACAATGTTAATGTATTCCTATTTTCTAAGCAATCATTCAATCAATTGGTCAGCGACAATACAGCACATACAAACATTACCTTACATGACCTCTAAATGATTTATAAAGTACATATAATCTACAACAGGTACCCAAACTGAAAAGCTACACATGTGTTTTCTCAAAACTATGGCGTTTTAAATCACAAGTTTTAATAATTAGATTGTATGTGACACATACAGTATGCTCGCCTTTGAATCATATGGTCAATGGTCCATCTCTATTTTCTGTCATATTTTACAAAATACATTGTTGATTATTAAAAAAGATACAATGGGTGTATGTGACATCCCATGATATAATGTGACCTTCAGTGTAAAGAGCATGACTGGGATAGTAATGGTTATTTTAATTGTGTATTGATTTTAATGGGAATAACACTATGCTATACAAAATAGGGCATACAACTATTTCTTCCTCTGTTAAATAGATCTAACTTGTATTAAAGAATGGTGATAGTTGAAGCATTTCATAACAAAACAGGACTCCTCTCCTCTACCCAGAAGGGAGGAAAGATTAGGGACAGTTGCTGAAGCGACACCAATACAATCTTCATCTTAAAAAAAACAAAAACGTTAGAAGAAAAACTACCGTACCTTGAGAGAGCGGGTCCTGCCCTGGAGGAAAAGAGAAACCCGTGTGTTGATCTCTGAAGGAGCAATCTAGCACACACAGCAGTGGCCATGTTCAACCGGCGACACAGAAGGGGGACGGAGTTCTGTGTAACACCAGCCGTCTGTTTCCGGTGTTGTGTAAAGCTCAATCGAACCAGAGCCATATAATAGAATCTATTCTAGATATATCTAGATATATGGCGCTGAATCGAACCATTTTTATTTGACTTGTATTAATGTACTTTCAGTTTGAGAACACTTAAAAACTGGGAAGTTAAAGTTAAAGATGTATTCATTGCTATCGGGATGTTAAGAGCATTCCATGGAATATAACAAAAAGTGTTTCTGAAGTGAATTACCTACCCTACCTTTAATATGTATTAAGTCAGGAACAGGAAATTGTATAATAGTCTCCTGTTATTATTGAATTATTATTTAAACATTTAGAAAGTGTTATCACTGCCAGTATAATAAGACTATTTTATGAAATGTAATGGTGATGCGGCTATACAGGGATCAGTTCGAGGATCCTGCTCTGTCTTCAATTAAGATGCCTGTGTGGAGCATCAGCGCCCCCTGCGGTGATCACCGATCACTGCACTCAGGTCAGATGATCCGGGCTGCTACATTGTAAATAGACAGCGGCGATCCACCGGGGCCATGCCTTCATAGTCTCTTTAAATCTCCTCCAACAGAGCAGATTTGTCCTCTCGGAGACTACTTATCTTCCGACACCGGTTCTTTCGATATTTCTGGTCATTTCGGCTTGTTAAAGTGTTTTTATTAAAGTATGTACCGGTCTCTGTACGCCTTCCGATCCGCGGAGCCCAACTCGCTGCACTTCGCGGCCGGAGAAAGCTTCCTAATCCTGGAGAGGAGCAACAAACACTGGTGGCTGGGGTCCCGCTGCAGCTCGGGGGAAACCGGCTACATCCCCTCGTCATACATTGAAAAAATACAGGTAAACAACACCAATATCCTGTGCGAGGACCATGTCGCATCCTGGGGTGAAAGTGAAATCTGGTGAATGCGTAGTAACGTTCAGGGTTGAATTGATGGGATCGAGAGAGACAGATCACTCGTAACTGTACTATATGTCCTAAAGTGCAGGCCACACTGAAGCTGACTGCAGATTATAGTGAGGACGGAAATGCACGCTTGCTGTAGGAACCATAAATTATTGGAAAGGTTGCATTATGTAGGGGCATGGCCCTTCTGCACTGCAGCTGCTCACTGCGACAGAGGGGAGATATAGGAGAGGAGTAATAGGGAGGAAGGAGGGATGGATTATGTCAGGATAGGATGATTTAGAATATCCTATGAGACAGGAAATAATCAAGGACCATACAGCAGCAAGACAGAAACCCTCTGTGTGCTCAAACTCCTGTGACTTTGTCTCTATTTTATTATCAATGATCATTCTCACTGTTCTTTTTATTGTTTAACAAGTAGCTACTACTCTCCCCACAGCTTTTCTGTTGGACACACCCACATGCATTATACAGTCAGAGGACTCTTTTCTCCAAGGATAACTAGTCAGAGCATGTACTTTGTGAGATCACAGGCTCACACAGTGGCAGGATAGGAATGCTCTCTCGTCCCTGTCATTGGCTGTTGAGGTTTAATGAGCTGAATGTGAGGCCTCAATGGGCATGTGTACCACTGCTTAAATAGGCTTTTTTTAATTCGTTAGATAACCGCCCTAGTTTGTTTCTGCCTGGAGTCACTCACAAGTCCCCGGGCCACAAGTCTGTTCTGTTTTGTTTAAAGTTGAATAATTATGTTAATGAATAATGTATAATGAACCCTGTATGCAAGGGCTGGTTTGCCTTCACTAACTGTACGGAGGCTCAGTCACTGGTACATTTTTATATATAAAGCCATGTTAGGGAAACTTCCATCCTACATCTGCTCCCTGATCTCACGGCGAATTGTAAGTGGCTACTGCCTGAGATCGCTTGCTGTGGTTTTATTAAATGTGCCAACTGCTAGGACTGTCTTAGGGAAGATAGCTTTTAGATGCGCAGCTCCTCTGTCTTGGAACAGTCTGCAAATGAAATGGAAACTGAGCAATCTGGTGCCACTAAATGTTTTTAAAGCTCGGTTGGATGCTACACAGTCAATCGGATGCTGTTGGTACCTGTTAATGTCGTGGATAGTTATGTAAATTGTAATCCCTGTAATGATGCTGTAAGATGTCCTTTTGTTGTTCTGTTTATGTTTTTTTATGTTTCATGTGGAACCTACTTGAGCAGGTCTCCCTTGAAAAAGAGATCAATGATCTCAATGGGATACATCTGGATAAATAAAGGTTTGAAATGAAATGAAAATAATGAATGTGTCCCCTATTTCTCTCTTTTCTTTCTGGAGGCCCCAGAGCAGGATGAAGTGTTGCAGTCTATTGACAGAGCGATCGAAGGAATCCACAATGTGGCCTTAAAGAATGGAGGCAAATACAACCTGGAGCAGAGAGATGTTCTTCAGTAAGAATAACATTATCATTTATAATTATGTTCTTCTTCTTCTTCTTCTTCTTCTTCTTCTTGTTCTTATTCCTCTTATAGTTTCTGGCCCTTTCTATGCTCTATATATAAATCATATATATTAATTTCTGTTGCAGAAAGTTGATCCATCACAGAAAGGAGACGCTTGCACGACGGAGTTCTTCGTCCTCCGTTCACAAACAAGGCCTCCCATCTTCCAGCAGTGAAATATCTCTCAGTAAAACTCCTCCTCCCAACGGTCTTAACCGAGACGGACGGCAGAGCAGCATGCCGATATCAGGAAGCGTAGACAATATACAGTCAGAACAGGGGTTTTATCAGGTGAGAAATTATACAAAGTACACATTTAAATGTTTTATTTGAAACCACCTGCCATGGTCAAATATACACGAGTAAAACATTTAGACATTGTTAAATATTCTGTCTTTTGTTTTTACTTTTCTGTCTACCTGTAAAGCACTTTTTTGTAATGTATGTAATTATATATTTTACTTATGTTCGGCATCTAACACAATTGTATAGGAGGAGTTACAAGTGTTGTATGCATACATTGTCCATGTATTCCCAACATCACAAACTAAAGCCTGTAACATAGTGAACCAAATTGTGTGACACAAACAGATCCAATTTCTAATGAACATTTGCTGTGAGCTTCTTCATTTTGTAAAATCATTGCCATGTCCATCCATGCTTCCACGTTTTGGATTCCTGCAATAACCATTCTGTAAGGCATGGTACATCTCTTTCGATAGATATTCGGATTTGTGCTTCATCTGTTCTCAATGTGCAGATCAAAAACACATCCCATCTTTAGGATTATAACTTCAGTTTTTTCTTCTTTGATAAAAGCAATATCAGTAGTTCAGCTCCAACAATTATGTGACGAATTAATTGATCAATTAAAAAAATATTTTTTAACAGAAATTATTTCTTTTAATGCTATAAAGTCAGAAAATGCTGTTTTCAGCCTCGCTAATGTGGAGATTTCATCCTTTTTTTTATCGTATCACAAATATCAAACATACTGAATA
Organism: Notothenia coriiceps; assembly: GCF_000735185.1. Lineage (NCBI taxonomy): Eukaryota > Metazoa > Chordata > Actinopteri > Perciformes > Nototheniidae > Notothenia > Notothenia coriiceps. The sequence goes on from NW_011348324.1 coordinate 125,389, forward strand.
TTTATAGATCAAACAATGAATGAAGAGGCACATTCATTGAAAATGAGAACAACGGTTAGTTGCGGCCTTGTTGACATTACCAGGGAATGCATCTCTGACAGCAGAGACGAGTGAATAAGCTCATGTTGTGGAGTGTAGAACATCACGCACACAACATTTGCCCTCAGATGACCTGGTTTGTATTCTCCTCCTGCAGGTGCCTCCTCAAGCTCGGCGTGCGGCACCAACCACCCCCCCTCCCCCGGAGAAACAGAGGAACAGCCGGCGTCCAGGTGAGATCTCTCAGCCTCACTTTAAAGCTTATGACTGTCTCACAGATCCCAGCGCAGCCTTGTTGTTTTCATCTGATGCTACCTGCTGCAGCTCCATTACTTCACAAACACTCTATTCTTAGTCAGGTCACTTCTGATCACCCTCCTCTCTGTAACTGGAGCTCTCTCTCTCTCCCTCAGCAGATCCAGAGGTCCCCTCCAGAGGGTCGTCTCTCCCTCCGTCCCCTGCTCCCTCCCTCACGATCAGCACCACCTCTTTAGAGTCAGGCTCCTCCCACTCAATGGTCTCCTCTGATGTCAGCTTGCCAAGTGTATCCAGCACCCCCCCTCCTCCGGTGCCGTCCCGTGTGAAGCCCGTTGCTCCTCCCGCAGACGAGCCTTCCTCCGACTCCCCCCCTCAGCCGGCTCCACAGAAGAAGAGCCCGGCTCCACAGCCTCCCCAGCTCACCCCCACTCCCTCGCAGCCCGCTGTAGAGGAGCAGCGTGAGAACGAATGGCCTGTGGCCCCCCCGTCCATCGCTGAGAGCCCTGCCAGCAGTCCCTCTCCCTCTGAGCCGGTTCCCAGGACCATCGGGGCCGAGCTGATCGAGCTGGTGCGGAAGAACACGGGCCTGAGTTACGAGCTGTCGCGGGTGGCGGTGGGCGTGGTGGTGGGCCACCTGCAGACCACCTTACCCCAGGCCGCCGCCGACCTGGAGCAGGTTCTGCTCTCGCTGGTGGACAGCAAGGTCAGATTTGTTTTCATTTCATCGTGTGGATTCAGCGCTCCCAGGAGAATACCGATGTCTTGTAGAGTTACAGTTCAGTCTGCATTTAGCTGACACCTCAGAGTTGTTTAGAGATGCGGGGGACAATACACACAGGATCACTCTCTCATTTCCTGTTTCTAAACGCAAGCTTGAAATGAACTGCTGATTCTTTCCTGGCACACATTTCTGTTTCTTCCTGTGGGTGAAAGGTGGTTAGTAGTGGGCAGTGGGTCATGTAACCTAGAATAGCTATGATGAAAGCTTTTGGCTGCATCCTTTATTTACATGGCCACACGTGGGTACACTTGACCCTGCTCATCCAATTATAAAGTCTTAAACACTCTGAGGTCTCTGCAGCGGTTTTTAATTAAGGAACATTCAATTAGGGCTTCACAAAACACTTATAATACAGATCAAATTGAAACAATACCAAATAGAGCAGAGAAGCATACAATGTCATTAACTTACACTTGTAAAAACACCAGTGTTACCCTTTAAAGTCGGTATCTGTAATATGCTTTTCAACCTACAGAAAATGATCCGCCAGCCATATCGTTTTCTATATCAGAGAGATAAATGACACTGTGTACTGGTATTTCAAGTTGGAACACTAACAGGTGTGTCATGGTGTTTTCTGTGGCTGCAGGTTTCGAGTACAGCGCTGCCGCAGGGTCAGGTGTGTCACGACGAGCAGAGGCTGGAGGTGATCTTCAGCGACCTCGCCCGTCACCAGGGCGACTCTCAGCAGCGCAGCTGGGCGCTCCACGAGGACCACGCTCTCATCGCCTGCTACCTGGAGGAGCTGCTCAAGATCCTGGTAAACTCTTACTGCTACGTCTGCAGGGCTCTGTTTCTGAAGTGTAGGGAGGTGGGATGAATTTCACAGAAGTGTATATCAGTATGTCAGTGTTTGATTATAAAAGCACTTTTCAAAATGAAAGGTGCACAGTCAAAGCTTTAAATAACATGTAGTACAGTAACACAAGAACACGTAGAAGACAAGTCATTTAACATTACCTGCTTTCACCTTATTTCTCCACATGTATGTGTCTAACTTACTAATGATTTCTTTAAATTGGTCCAGTATTAAGTGTGGATCTCCCATGGGAGCATAGGACTCCCCAGCTGTCATGCTGTAAATACCAGACATGTTTGATGGGATCAGACCGGCTCAGACTTTACAAATCCAGCAGTGTGTTAAAGACTGAGGCTGTAAACTCCTCTGGCGGCCAAATATTCTCTATTGGCCCCAACCTCAGGGATTTCCAGATGAGTTGTAAAAGGGCTCCATAATCCACAACTGTCAAACAGATTAGGAAGTTAAGAGATTATTATATCATTGCCGTTACAACTCAAATCTGTTTCATTTCAGACTGATGCAGATCCAGAGGTGTGTAAGAGGATGTGCAAGGCCAACCACTACGAGAATCAGCTGTCCCTGGTTTCTTATTATCAGATGGTAAGGCATATAATAAAAGAAACAATTTACAAATCTCTTAATTCAAACTTGAAGACTGGGTGCTAGATACTTATGTAGGAGAGCTCTCCAGTTAGACCTTTTAAATATTGCCAGAATGAAGGATGTCCTGCCAAAACATCTGTGTGAGGATTTTCAAATGTCAAACTGGACTGCTGTTTGAGTCTTCTTTTTTAAGACTTTATTATAATGAAGCAACATTAATTAATCTGTATTAGAGACAAATTAGTTAATAAGGATTAGGGGATATATTCCTGTCAAAATAAAAAAGAAAGTCCTTTTCTTTTATGGTTCTTCTTTATTATTATTATCATATATATTCAGTTCTTATAAGAATATATCAAAGTGTTACTTCTTACCCAAAGATGTCCATGAAGATATTTATTGTTGATTACATGCTAAATACAAATGTTCTGTTCCAAGAGCAAACTAGATGTTTTCCCTCGTTGACCTGAACTAGGCTTGGTGCTGATAAGTGAATAATTAAATGTTGTCCTTTCATTTTTGCCGTCATGTGCAGGAGAATCGAGTGTCTCTGCGGCTGCTGCTGCTCAAAGTGTTCGGGGCGATGTGCAGCCTCGATGCTTCGCTCATCTCCACCCTCCTCAACTCTATCCTCCCCATGGAGCTGGCCAGGGACCTACAGACTGACACACAAGGTGAACACATTAACTCTCTCCTGTTCATCTGTAGTATTACCCTTCTTTATATTGACCACCATTTCTCTTTCCTGGTCTGTGTTTCTGTCCTCAGAGCACCAGAAGATCTGTTACACAGCTTTGGTGCTCACTATGATCTTCTCAATGGGCGAACAGGTGCCGTATCTTCACTACGGTATGTTGTTTATTCACAGTTCTCCTCTGCATATTAGCTTATACGCAGACATAAAACAATATATATACATATGCTGATTTTCCTGGTCTTTAAGTTTTACATGCATGCATTATAAGGTGTATTACAGGGATAATGTGTTAAATGTTATTTTATTCTTAAGACGTAATCCTGACCCTCCCTGCTTTCAGAACACTTGAATGCAGACTTTGTTCAGTTTCTGCTGGGTGTGGTGGAGGACGGGCTTCCCTCTGATCCCACAGAGCAGCTGCCGGACATCTTCCTGAACCTCGTGCTCTCCTTCAACCTGCACCACACGGGTGAGAACAGCAGCAAATACATAGCAAAAAAGCCATCATTAATGTGATGTGTAATACCTATGCTTTTCCTGCCACAATAAATCAAAATGCCTGCCAAAAAAATTGCTGCAATGCACAATTGTGGAAGTGTATTAGGGCCAGACATATGAAAGGAGAAGGAAGGAAGATGTTTTGTCATTGGCAAGAATAGATCCATCAACTATTATTCCCAACATTTCAAATAAATCCTGCAATGCAAAATTACAAATGTATCCTACTCTTATTTGTTTCTCCTTATGCCTGGACCTAATACTCTTCCCTACACTAACAGGTTCTACGTTTGTATTTCTCAGCTGACGTGCAGAGCTTTTATTCTTTGAGTATTCTCTCTGTGTTGTCTGTGTCACCCAGAACCCGACAGCAATGTGATCATGCAGGAGCTGAAGAAGAAAAACGTCAAGATCCTGTCAGAGAAAGTGCTGCTGCTTCTGAACAGAGGCGGTAAGATAATACACTGTTGTGATATTTCTCACTCTGCATCAATGCCTTTGTCTACTGACGTCATCGTGACTGACTCTTTGACACCTCCCCTCCAGACGACCCTGTGTGTATGTTCAAACACACCCCGCCTGCACCGCACTCAGTGCTCAAGTTCCTGCAGGACGCTTTCTCCAACCGAGAGACCGCTGACATTTTCTACCGCACTGACATGATGGTGATGATTGATATTGCTGTCAGGCAGATATCGGACCTTTCGCCTGGAGACAAGGTGAGACCTGGACAGGCTACTGATTGATCTTATGCTTTAAAGTAGTAGTTTCTCACTTGGGGAAGAACTCCTTTTTGTTTTCTTGTTTTCTTGAGAAGATTGATACAATTCGTAGTACCGTAAATACAGCTGGTTAGCTTAGCACAAAGACGAGGAAACGGCTAACCTTGTTTTTCAAAAGATAACAAAATCTTTCAAATTTCTAAAGCTTACTAACAGACCAGTTATAACTTGTTTGTTTTTTTATCAGTATTATATAAAGTGTTGAATCCAGAATTTGTGTTTTTTGCCATAATATTTTGACGCCAGTAGCAGAAACTTCCCCGAGATTGCAGCTTCTTATTTATTTGTTAGATATGACAGGTCTCAAAAACCAATCTCTTCATCTAACTTTGGACAAGAAAGCAAATAACTGTTTTTCCTAAAAAAGATGAATTGTTTGTAACTATGTCTGATTATTCTCTCTTTCGCTCTCCCATGAAGCTGAGGATGGAGTATCTCTCCCTCATGCACTCCATCATACGCTCGACGGACTACCTGGAGCACCAGCACCGCCTGCCTGACCTGCAGGGGGTGCTGCAGAGGATTCTCAGGGAGGAGGAAGATCCAGGAGAGGATGAAGGGAGCGCTACTGCGAAACAGATGGATAAGCTAATTGTACAGCAGATCTACAAAGAGTTCCCTCAGATCAGTGAGAACCAAAACTAACCGTATCAGTATCATGCTCACACACTGTAGTCCGCTCCCGTCTACTGCAGGGAGGAACACATGGAGGAAGAACACTTGACATTCAATGCGACGCCCTGCTTTCTGTGCCAGCCTGTGATAGGAGAAACCAATCGGTTTTGCCAATGTTTTCTTGGACTTGTGGTCCACGGCTGCAGCATGCATGTGATTTTTTTTCACAGCTTCTTCCATTCTCAGATGAATTATGTTTGTGTGGGAGTGGGAGTGGGAGGTTTCTTTCTCTGGTGTTCTTGAACAAGAAGGGAAAATATGACACAAAAACCTGTGAGGTTTAGTCATACTTGAGGATTCATATCTAAAACGTAAGCCAAACATTGGAGCTGTTTCTCAGTGAATTCCTTGCAATAATGACCTTTAAAATCACACAACAATTCTCTGTATACTCAGAGTATGTATAATAAAAATGTGGGGTATGTATAATGAAAATGTGCTGCAACCACAACTTAACATTATATAACTAAAATATATTTTACCAAATTAGGCCAAATTCAAAGATTTTGACTGAAAAAGGCAGATTTGAGGTTATGTTACAGAACAATGTGCCATTATTCAATCTATTGTGAAAATACTTAATGTGCTTCCGTTGTAGCGGGACCAAACTACTGTGTGTTACATCATTGTTTTCTTAAAAGAGTATTCAACTCTTAAAACTGACTTCCTCTTCACTCAGTATAATAAGAATCAAATTCAAGTACAACGAGTTGATCATGTTTTCTGTTCTAGTGCGGGAGAGCACACTGACTCCTCTGTTATCATTAGCTGAGTCACCCGCGGCTACATATCAAGTCCCTCCTGTGGCTCCTGCAGATCTCTCTGTCCGGTACTTTTGTCTCTTTACTGCTTCTCAAACACTTTAAGATAACCGCTCTGTACTTATTATGCAAAGCTCCTCTAGCGTCAGAAGTCTTGGCTGTTTACAGATTAGTGTCTGTATGCTGCATTCACACTAAAACTAAAACTAACTGTGCTGCAATAAGTCTCTATATAGCCACTTTCAATATTGCTGTAATATGCTGAGTCTTCTGGAGGGGAAATGTGTTCTGCAGTCATTACTCAAGATAATACATTCGTCAGCGTTGTTGATTTCAGTTAATTATCTGATGCTCTCTTACTGAAAATCAAGACAATGGAGAGAAAAAATAAAGTATTTAATTTAATTTTAGTTGTAATACTTTAACAGCAACATGTACCTTTCCTTGTTTCTCCCTCATGATGTAGTGCTCGATGTTTTCCCATCCTACTCATCTCTGTTTTGATCCCTGGCATGGCGACACGTCTGGAGATGGTAGATGAAATCCAGAAGTGATATCAGTTTTTAGTTAATGACACAGTATTTGTTCATTAATTAGATGTGAGTCTGTTTACAGTGTGTGTAAGAAAGGTGAGCGTCTATTCTTTTTATGATTAACATTGTCTGCAAAAGAGTTACGACTGTGTTATAATAAAACTAATAAAGCTATATTTTAACAGTGCACGTGGTCGGATTGGTTGTTGTTGATTTGAAGACAGTAAATTATAAAACATAATTAAATATTATTTCAGAGTTTTTTAGACATGCTGTTGGTCACACTGTCTCACATGTAACCAGTATAAGAGATACACAGATGTTTTACAGCTGCAGCTTCTAGCAAGTCTAGAGTTTGATTTCAAAGGAAATGGTTACATTTTGCTCATGATCATGTTTGTTAACCCCAGTTTACCCAGTTTAGACCTTCTGTTTTTCCTTTCCTGTGGACATGTTTGCATGTTGTTCTTGCAAACCATACTTATGTACAGTATATACATGAATTTGTTTTATTAATGAAATATTGGGTATACACTTTTAAGGAAAATATATGATATGGCAATATTGAAGATTATACATCACAAAAAGAAAGAAAAACAAATTCAAGATACATTAAACTAAAGTTAAACATGACACTGCATGACAGCTTCATAAATAACAAAAGTTACATTTTGTTGTTTGGATATACAGTATAGTGTTGGATAAATATATATAGTTAATTGAGTCATACAGTATATTTTATTTTAACCTCCGTGATATATTATTAATAGTATTGTAGGTGTACATTATGAAACAATCGCATACCTTATTTTTCCTCTTCTTCTTTTATATATATACCAATGGTTGTACAATGGATTAAGTAATACAGTAATATTACCATAGTTATTATATGGATTCTTTTTGAAGAAGTAAGTATTTGACAAGTTTTTAGTCAAGCATTTAAACCTCCTTTCATTTATTTCAAATATTCACTTGCTCAGAGGTTTTTTGACATTTGCATGACTAAATACTTTTTTGCCTGCCATTGTTGCTTTTATTAGTACTTCTTAAAATGTTCTTCGTTCATGTTTGGCCAAACTATTTTAATGTGGAAAAAGTTAATATCTCACTTAAAATATCTAAAATGTGATGCTCGGTCTGTGTAAGTATTACTGTCTTCTTGGTTGGTGGATAGATAGGGATGGGGGGCCAGGGGTAAATTGTTATGATGTAATAAATATAATAAAAAGTGTGATCATTTTAATTTTGTGATAATATCAATTCAATGTTGTCCAAAATCACCAATACACGTATACATATTACAATTTTTTTTTAAATATATTTATTTTCTTTAATTTATTTTGTTGCTCATCTTTTACTTGTCACTTATTTCTTTAAACTTTTTAAACCTCAGAAGAAAGTTTCCACCCGGATGTTTCGCAGGGACGTACCAGAGTGCAGCGGTGTCGCACTCAGAGCGGTCCGGGTGAGAAAGTGGGTGAAAGGTGCAGCGGCAGGAGTGACAGCAGCTCACCAACACACCTCACCGAGACACAAACACACAGGTAAGATATCATTCCTACTATTTTAAAACTAATTTCTCGGCGAGTTTGTATTTATTTCCGGTGTCGCTTCCATTCATGTTGTTGTGTTTTTCAGTCAACATGTCCAAACAGAAGCAGCAGGCGATCAGTCCTCTGAAGAACTTCTTCGCTGGAGGCTTTGGAGGAATCTGCCTCGTTGCAGCCGGACACCCTCTCGATACCATTAAGGTGATTAAAGCCCCTCACTAATACACTTGCTTTACATTAGGATAAACCTCCAGAGGGCACCAGGTGGATGTATCGCACTCATGCAAATAGTATTATTATTATATGTTGCTGCGCAGAGCTGAGCACCTTTGACCCACATTCACTGTAACATGACTCGGCTTAAGTACCTCACCTGAATGCAGGACGTTATATATACAGTCTATGAGTCAGGTATGTTGAAGTCTGTTGTCATTCAATTAGATTTAAAGTAATTGGTTCAATACTCTTAATAGGTCCATACCTATCCAACAGCCAGTTGGCCAATATTACCTAAATGACACCGGCCACTTCCTCAGGTACAGCTTGCTGGTACCTGGTAGGACCTTTGACCTTTTAGACCTGGATCAATCCTCTTCATTTGCTCAACAAGGTGCAGGAAACCAAGGGCTAAGAGTTGGGCAATATGAAAAAGAATCATATATCAAACTAGGCCAGGCCCTCCCATTTGACATTCCTGCCCTCCCCCAATAAACACGTTTTTGTATCATTCTTTTTAAAATGATAAATAAACTGTGAACTTTAATGCTACGATGTATGATGTCAAATAGTAATATAAGAGTAATGAATGAAAAACAGTTATGAAATACCATATGACAAAATCGAAGGATCCAATGTGTTTTTAAACGGAGCAGAAATAGAACTAGTCCCCCACTTCAAGTATCTTGGAGTCATATTGGACTCGAACTTGACTTTTAAGAAACATATTAAGAAAGTATCCAACACTATTAAATTCAACTTGCCAACATTATTACAAACAATTAGACCTTTCCTTAACTGTCCAATGCTGCAAAGTTATACCTCCACTGTATGATCTCTATCCCACATTGAATACTGTTTTCACAAACTGGTGGTTTGGTTGTGCCCAACCCTGAAACCCAATACGAACAGCTGTACAACGGAGCTCACTCAGCGTGTTTGACACGAAAAGCTTTATTCATACCACCGCGCGGCGACCTCGGCGCTAGCCATCCTGGAAAAACACACAATTTCCTGAGTTTTTGCACGCAATGTTCGCTTAAGTCTTTTAAAAGTATTGCTTTTTTATAAATGTTTACATGGACTGCCCCACGCCTCCCTAAGGGGAGTTCATCCACAAAAAGCAAACTAGACGCTGCACTAGGTCAGAAACCAGAGGAGACTGTGAGGTCCACCGCAGACGGACCACTTTTGGACAAAATGTCCTTTTCCGTTAAAGGCAGCTCATTGTGGAATAGCCTCCCAACTGAGATACGGGATTGTCCCACTCTCAATAGCTTCAAAGGTCAACTCAAAGAATGGTTGAGAAACAACCAGACGTGCAGTCACCGCTAAATGCACTTTAACACAGGGGTATCTCCTCTTGCACTTTATGCATCTCTTGTATCATCTCTTGCACTTTATATGTCGTAGCTGCTATAGTGTACTGCCATGTGGTAAATACTTGTGTGTGCTGCTCTTGCTCTTTTGCATCTCATGTATTTATTTTTTGCTATGTTTACAAATGTCATGTTCTTATATGTTGTATGTCAGGGACTACGGATGGAAATGAGCTCAAAGCTAAAATCCGAGAATACAGTTTAAAAGGGGAGTGATTTGTAAAATATCCATAAAGAACAAGAAAATCTGTTTCCAGTTCTGTTTCATATGGGTGTTGAGAGATGTATCCATAGATCTCTTAATTTTGCTCTCAAGGCGCACCATATTGATGCTTTTAACTTCAATATTTAAAAATAAATCTTACCGGGGGAGCATGCGATGAAAATCTCTGCCGCGGCACATGACGGTTTTGCCCTCCCATGAAAATCATATGCCCTCTCTGTAGATTTGTTCTGGCGCCGGGTCTGCCATTGATGCGTTCACAGATTATTTAAAATGTTGTCAAATAATCATCAGTAATGTTGACATAATAACTAATTTGTTAAAGGCAAATTATTTACCGGCTAGAACAGTCCGTTAAATACAGAACTACATCTCTTTACTGTAATGCAGACTTTATAACCAAGAAAAAGAACACTTATTGTGTTTACCGTGTCTATATGCATTGAGATGCTGCTATTAGGTATTGGCCTTAACAAGCATTTAAAAAGACGTTTCTTGTAGAGAGTATTACCACTTTTTTAAAAAGCTGATAGGAAAAATATTTAACAGGTCTGTACTTACAGCGAGCAACAGTAGGAGTCATTTTTCTTGCCACCAGGCGAATTAACTCAAACATTTTCCTCTAAATCTAAAACAGGCTTGTAGTTGGAGTTCAAACTCAGCCTAAATATCTATAGTTGCGGTCACCACACAAAGATACACACAATGTGAGGTTCAAGCTGCTGCCACTGTGATAAGTCTCTGTGTATGAAGTCGTACAAACGGAGTGCATCCTCTTCCTCCTTCAGGTGCGTTTACAGACACAAGCCAAACCCAAACCTGGAGAGAAGCTCATCTATGCTGGAACCATCGACTGCTTTAAAAAGACCTTAGCCAAAGAGGTGAGGATGCCTGCTGCCTTCACTAATCAAATAAAGAATATCATGCTGAAGGTATTTCCCCCGTCATGCTGTAACCTTGTCATCTTCTTCCATCCCAGGGTTTCAAAGGACTCTATAAAGGCATGGCAGCCCCGATCATCGGGGTCACACCCATGTTTGCTGTCTGTTTCTTTGGATTTGGAATGGGCAAGAAATTCCAACAGAAAACCCCCGATGATATCCTTACGTAGGTGATGGCTCGGATTTAGACTGTGGTACTCTTCATTCAACTGTTTCGAACTCTCTAAGAGTGTTAATATGTACGCTTCCTGTCTTCTGAAGGTATCCTCAGCTGTTTGCTGCAGGGATGTTGTCTGGTGTGTTCACCACGGCCATCATGGCTCCTGGAGAGCGAATCAAATGCCTCCTACAGGTCAGACAGAAATACAGGGCGTGCTTTTCATTTTGCTAACGTGTCTCCTCGCTTCCTTGACTCGTCGTGTCTTAGTTCCTCTCAGCGAAGGTGTGTGAGAGAAACCTGAGAATGAGACGTGATGACTGGAGCTGCTAAATGAGAACTCTTTGATTCATAGCGTCAGTAAAGATACTGCCCTCTGCTCCTAATACAAGGATGTAAATGTGTGTGACTGAGGGTTTGATTTGAATCCTCCTTTTCCATTTCAGAGAGGATGCGAGGAAGAATACGTTAGCATAATGAAAAACACCAAGGATCTAATCACTTAACTTAATAGTAGATTTTTTATTAAAAAAAATGAAATGTCAGCGAGTTTAAAAACATGTTTCTCCCTGGTGTGCAGATCCAGGCAGCGACAGGAGAGGTGAAGTATTCGGGACCCATGGACTGTGTGAAACAGCTCTACAAACAGTCTGGGATCAGAGGGATCTACAGAGGCACCGCTCTGACTCTCATGAGAGGTGAAGCTTTCCTCTGATACTTCCTAGGAGTCATAGTTTGCTGTCAGTTGGACATTAACCACGGCTAGATAAAACAACGAGAACACGTCACTTAAAAATGCCCTGTGGAGTTTTTTGTATAAACATACTGAGATACTGTTTGGATATTTTAAATCCAATGCATTTGCTGGTGTTGAATTAGTCTAACACACAGTCAAACATTTTTATAACAGTGCAATGTTAACTTGCCTGACAATTGAGTTTAATTGTTCCACTTCTCAGTGTCATCCAGCGTTCACTTGTGGCCGCCGTTACTCTTTCTTGAGACATTTTGAATTAGACGTACAGCTTTTGTCGTTGTTGTGATCTGGACTTAAAGAGCGTTGCTATTTTTCTCAGGTGCTTTTGAAGACGTAGCACCTGGCTCGTAGCGTCAGCTTTTTGTCGTGAAATCTAATTACCCTCTTTCGTAACAGTGATTAATCAACGTCAGAGTTCAGGGTCATTTTCAAGACGTCTTGTCTACCCTCCTGTCGGGTGTGTATGTTAATGATAATGTGTTTTTGTATTAATAACAATTCACTTTGATTTCTTATGTACATAATATTCCCGCTAAAGTCACTCTTTTATCTGTTTTGTAGATGTTCCAGCCAGTGGGATGTACTTCACGTCCTACGAGTGGTTGAAGAACGTCCTCACACCGGAGGGAAAAAGGTCAATATTTGTTCTTAAATGCAGTATTAACAACATGGTGTAAAAGACCTCTGAGTATGTAACCCTGTGTGTTCTCCCTGCAGCCACAACGAGCTCAGCATTCCCAGTGTGCTGTTCGCTGGAGGCATGGCCGGCATCTTCAACTGGGCCGTCGCCATCCCAGCTGACGTTCTGAAGTCACGTTACCAAACAGGTGAGGAGAAAACAGCCGCTGCTCTCAGTTGTGATGCAGTCAACTTTATGTAACGCACTGTGCTCCAAGTCAAACAGGTTAACTTTAGAAAAAGGGAAGTCTCTGGGGCAAGGATGTAGTTAAATGTTTAAACGACAGCTAAAGGCACATCTTTTTAGATTAGCTTTTTATTAGCAACCCCCTACTTTAAATGTTCTTTTAGTCTTTATTATTTACCTACCTTTTATATTGTTTTATTTTATTTTATAATCTTTTTATTTCTGTTGTACCTATATGTTCACTTTGTTTTATGGGGTTTTATATTATATTTGATATTGTTGCATTGACTCCGTTGTCTTGTGTCTTATCTGTCAGAGAGAAACCATTATTTATTTTTATTTTTTATTATCATACATTTGACCTCCTTGTGTCTATCTGATCACATGTTACATTTAGCTGCATGTGCCTTTTTAAAGTTCTTAACAAAGAATCTGATGGGAATTTCTTGTTGTTTGTTTTTAACTTTAACTTTAACTTGTGATGTGTCATTTTGTAAAGCACTTTTAGCTGCTAGGTTTGAATGAAAAGTGCTATATAAATAAAGCTTTATTATTATTATTAAATGCCTTTATTATTTAAGGGCCGTTTATTTTTAGATTCCATCATTTGTTGAGGTCAAGGCAAGGCAAGGCAAGTTTATTTATATAGCACTTTTCAACACAAGGCAATTCAAAGTGCTTTACAAAAAATGAAAGACATTAAGAAAATGGCATTTAAAATCAGTCATTAAAAAGAAAAGTTAATAAAATAAACATTAAAAGAAAGAAAAAATTACATGGATAAAAGTTACAGTGCAGTCTAAGATATGAATAGTTCAATTAAAAGCAGCGACAAAAAGAAAAGTCTTTAGTCTGGATTTAAAAGTAGTCAGAGTTGCAGCGGACCGGCAGGTTTCTGGGAGTTTGTTCCAGATATTTGGAGCATAATAACTAATAAGTGCAGTCAAACGAGGGCTGCTTTTACATGTTTACTAGCTGTGTTTCTGTCTTCACTTTTTTCATATTGCTGAAGATGAATTTTTCTTCCACAAAGTTTAAAACATGTGTCTCTCCTTTAGCTCCTGATGGAAAATATCCCAATGGTTTCCGGGACGTTCTGCGGGAGCTGATCAGAGAGGAGGGCGTGGGCTCTCTGTATAAAGGCTTCAACGCAGTCATGCTTAGAGCTTTCCCTGCAAACGCTGTGAGTGCCCTTCAATTATCCTTGGTTTCCGTAACATTGGGAAGGTCTCAGAGGAGCTATACAGTACATTATGACACAAAGCAGGGTTCAGTTTGAGGAGTAAAAGAAAAAATAATAGTCGTCCATTAAGAATAAATCTTGTATTGGCAGCAGGATCTAATGTATAGTAAAAGAAAAGGCAATAGATCAGATGGACTCCTATCACTCAAATCAAAGACAACGTTTTAAGAGTAAGACCAAGAACAAGAAAAAGGAAAGCATGATCCCTCTCCTATCTGACATGTTTCAGACCAAATCAAATGACTAGAAGATGAATCAATAAGGAAAAGCTGTAATTTGAACCGCCTCATAAAGCTAAAAGTTACAGGTCAAGTTAAGGCGTAAAGTTTCTACATGATATGGATTCATCAACAAAAACTATTAAGGATGTGAGCTGAAATTAAGGGCACAATGTTCTAGATTTACTGTAGCTTTGCAGTGAAAAAGACCTCATGAAAGACGACACAGGAAGTGAGGATATCCGGCCCGGAGGAAGCCCGGGGTCCACTTCTGGAGCCAGGCCCAGAAGGAGGACTCGTCGGCGAGCGTCTGGTGGCCGGGCTTGCCACGGAGCCCGGCCGGGCAACGTGGGCAACACCTCCGCTTCTCCGTCCCGCGGGCCCACCACCTACGGGAAACAGCGATGGGGTCGGGTGCGCTGCCAGAAGGGTGGCAGTGAAAGCAGAGGGTCTCGACGGACCAGACCCGGGCGACAGAAGCTGGCTTTGGGGACGTGGAACGTCACCTCTCTGAGGGGGAAGGAGCCGGAGCTTGTGCGGGAGGTGGAGCGTTACCAGTTGGATCTGGTTGGTGCTCACCTCTACTCACAGCGTCGGCTCTGGAACCTTACTTCTGGATAGGGGTTGGACTCTATTCTTCTCCGGAGTTGCTCAAGGTGTGAGGCGCCGGGTTGGGTGCTTCGTTGTTGGAGTTTACCCCAGTGGACGAGAGGGTCGCCTCCCTACGCCTGCGGGTTATGGGGGGGGAAACCCTGACTTTTGTGTGTGCTTATGCACCCAACAGCATTTCAGAGTTTACGGCCTTCTTGGAGACCCTGGAAAGACTCCTATATGGGGCTCCTGAAGGGGACTCTTTAATCTTGCTGGGAGACTTCAATGCACATGTAGGCAATGATAGGACACTTGGAGGGGCGTGATTGGGAGGAACGGCCCCCCTGATCTGAACCGGAGTGGTGGTTTGTTACTGGATTTCTGTGCTAGTCATGGATTGGCCATAACAAACACCGTGTTTGAACATAAGGATGCTCATAAGTGTACGTGGTACCAGAGCACACTAGGTAGAAGGTCCATGATCGATTTCGTTATCGTATCATCGGACCTGAGGCCGTATGTTTTGGACACTCGGGTAAAGAGAGGGGCGGAGTTGTCAACTGATCACCATCTGGTGGTGAGTTGGGTCGTGTGGCGTGGGAAGCCTCTGGATAGACCTGGTAAGCCCAAACGTGTAGTTCGGGTGAACTGGGAATGTCTGGAGGAGGCTGAGACTGCCAAGGCACACGAGGGGATAGGGGAAGTCCTACCAATAGGCCCCTGAGGCTCCGTCAACGTTCCATTGGGCTGGTCCGGCTTCCCGTCGTCGTTAGACGACCCCGGCTCCGTTTCGTCGCCCACACCCTCTTCAGCCTCTTCTGTACCTTTTCGCTGGAAAGCCGTGTCTCGCCCGTGGTTTTCAAACAAGACCTTTGACAGGCTGTGGAGTCCTCCCCCTTCAGTCCCCTTGGTAGGTTGCGACACATGTCGTTCACTACCCTGCAATCAACTGGAGTTGACTACCTCACACTCCGCGTGGTGCGCCACGACCTCCTTGGTGACAACTTCCAAGGACTTGGCGGCCCCGAAACGGTGACACCTTGCAAAAACTGCTGGAGGCACTGGAGGGGGCCCTCTAATACAACTAGGGGGCATGTATGAGGTCGAGACGGAGATTGTAATCCTCCCGCCTCAACAGCCCCAAGTCTCGAAGGAGTTCACAAGGAAGGTTGCGGGATTGGTGAGCGTAGTCAACTCCAGTTGTTGCAGGGTAGGAACGACATGGTGTCGCCTACCGACAAGGGACGAAGGGGGATGACTCCACAGCCTGTCGAAAAGGTTCTTGGAAACCACGGCGGCTTTCAGGAAAAGGTACAGAAGAGGTTGAGAGGTGGGGGCGACGAAACGAGACGGTGTCGTCTCCGACGACGGGAAGCCCGGCAGCCATGGAACGTGACGGAGCCCTCAGGGCGCCCTATTGTTTAGGGACGTTCCGGAGGAAAAGTCAGTCTGCCGAAGACTGGTGGCCACAGGTGGTCCTCCGAAGTTCGCCAATGGCGGAAACGTCCGTGGACTCTGGCAACTCTGGTGTCGAGGGCGGCCTCCGAAGGCCGTATCTCGAAACTTATGGCGGGTGAGACCAAGTACAGGGGTTGAGGGTGTGCTTACGCGGCTGTTTTCTTTCGAGGCGCTCCAANGGCTGGGATGAGGATCAGCACCTCCACATCTGAGGCCATAGTTCTCAGCAGGAAACCGATGGACTGTCCACTCCAAGTAGGGAATGAGTCCTTACCCCAAGTGAAGGAGTTCAAGTATCTCGGGGTCTTGTTCTCGAGTGAGGGAACAATGGAGCGTGAGATGGGCCGGAGAATCGGAGCAAAAGGAACAGTACTACAGTCGCGTACCGCACCGTTGTGACGAAAAGAGAGCTGAGCCAGAAGGCAAAGCTCTCTGTCTACCGGGCCATTTTCGTTCCTACCCTCACCTATGGTCATGAAGGATGGGTCATGACCGAAAGAACGAGATCGCGGGTACAAGCGGCCGAGATGGGTTTTCTCCGCAGGGTGGCTGGCGTCTCCCTTAGGGACAAGGTGAGAAGTTCGGTCATCCGGGAGGGACTCGGAGTTGAACCGCTCCTCCTTCGCGTCGAAAGGAGCCAGTTGAGGTGGTTCGGGCACCTAGTTAGGATGCCACCTGGGCGCCTCCCTAGGGAGGTGTTCCAGGCACGTCCAGCTGGGAAGAGACCAAGGGGTAGACCTAGGACCAGGTGGAGGGATTATATCTCTTCGCTGGCCTGGGAGCGCCTTGGGATCCCCCAGTCAGAGCTGGTTGATGTGGCCAGGGAAAATAAAGTTTGGGGCTCTCTGCTGGAACTGCTACCCCCGCGACCCGACCATGGATAAGCGGGAGAAGATGGATGGATGGATGGATGGATGGATAACTAAGGGCTATGGTAAACATCTGTTGTGTATTACATCACTATGATAAACAAACTAAAATGTGTGTGTCTTTGTGTATTTTTTTCAGGCTTGTTTCTTAGGGTTTGAGATGGCGATGAAGTTCTTTAACTGGTTAGCACCGGATCTGTGATGAAGACTCGGCATCGCCTTCGTTTATGAAACCGAAGAAGAGTGCTCGTAACACAACGTAGTTATTAGCAGCACACACACACACACACACCCCCACTCAATGAATGAGTGCTTTTTATCTTTGAAACCTCAAGCTATGCAGGGCACTTGGATCATTCAGACCTGCGGTGGATTCAGAGCAGAGATGTTGGCTCTGTACCAATATGCACACACACAGATACACACACACACACAGACAGCCGATTGTTCTTACTCCTTTTTGCTTTACTTGTTTTCTTTAAATGGTGTTATTTTTCATATCAGAAAAGGAGTGAAGTGAACATGTCGTGCCTTACCTTTCCATTATCTGCGAGCAGGTGTGAATATCAGGGAAAAGGTGCTCTGCGTTGTTCTGTGTGTGTTCAGTCTCTCAGCAATACAACACTTCCTGTGAGCTCCGCCTCCACTCAGCAACACCGACGCTAGCTACACTTTCTGTTTGTTTTAATGTGAAATATCAGAGTAATCATACTGAGATTGATTGAACAGTTTATGAATGTCATCATGTAAAAATATTAAAGCAGAATCCATATTTAGAAAACAGCCTGTGTTTGCATTTTTTCTGAATTCTCTTTTTAAATTGGATTTATTGTGTTAAAAAGTGAAAGCCTTGACTGTCCGGGCTTATTAGAACAATAATAATGAACCGAGCGATGATAGCCTAAATAAAAGACATTAAATACGTTTAAAAAAGGTATATTAAATTATTAAAATATACAGTATAAGTATAGCAAGATCTAATAAAATATGATAATTACAAGTATTTGCTTTTTCTATATGCAGAAATTAATGTTCCAATTGTGATCTTTTGAAACCACTTCAACTTTATATAAACGTCTCTATGCCATGTTGTCTGTTCCAGCCTGGCTTCCAGCGTAAACGGTTAAAATGGCCTCTCCCTCTCTGTTGTTTCTTTGCAAAATCATCACATTGTGGGTGCTAATCCATCGGACAGCCTGTAATTACATCTGATGTCCTGGTCAATACTTTCCGACAGGCCGTGCTAAATAAAGAAATCAATAAGCTGCTGAAATGTTAGAGAGTGGGCTGAAAGGAGGAGGAGGGTCAGTCTGCCCCTGCATGATGCTCCAATATGTCTCTCAAATCTCTGGGACAAGCTGATGCTTAGATTACATTTTTCTAATCCGAGAATTTGATATTTTGGGGTTGATTGTGAACTATCAGAGTTTAGCGGGTGACCTTTGACCCTGTGTAATGAGTAACACAGAGATACCGTCTGGCCTGACGGAGCTGCTGCAGGGCTACACCGTGGAGGTGCTTCGACGCAGGCCGGCAAACTTGGTGGAATTTGCCGTGCAGCATTTTACACAAATTCTAGAGGGTCAGAAAAACGACCTAAAAAACAAGAAACGTAGCAACAGATCTTCACTGAAAGGAGTGACCTTTGAAACAAAGTCCAATAAGCCCAAAAAGGAGGATGAAGAGGAGAAAGAGCCTGTAAGTAAGTATTTATTTTCTACTTCATGTTTTTCAAATCGAAAATGTAACTCTAAAAAAATTGAATTTGTAGATGTCTTTAACCTCAACATCTTCATATTGTCAAAATGACACAAAGGACATGGAGAAATTCTCCAGTGTCGGAAATGTGCAATCTTTTTTTTAAAGTTTCATTGATGCAAAGTTTTGACCTACAAGTTCACAGTAAGGCTTACATACATGTGTTAAAAAAAACTGTCTTAAAAAGGTTTGCCCCCCCTACACCGAGCAGATATGATTATGCAAAAATGACAATCATTACCTCAAGTAATCTAAAAATGAGCTCTAATATCCCGTACATGGATATTGTCACAACGGCTAAAAAATGCCAAAACAATTAAAAATGATACGAGATAAAACAAAGAAGATTGCTATATACACATTTCAATTATACAGATATGTTCATGAAGGATAATAGCCTACTACACATGCACTATGTAGGCTACAACAAAATTAAAACGTGCCGACTATAGAGAACACACGTTACACAGTGATAGTGGAGTGACACGGTCAGCGGGGCCATGAATCAAAGAAGACTGCTCAGGGCATTTTCACTCATGTGGTATCGATCCGAACACTCGGGTCACTTCAACTATGACGTTACTCTATTGAAACTATTTAATGACTTTGTATAGATGTCCCATGACTTTTCAATGCTTTTTAAATGTTGTAACATACAAGACTATGTTCTTTTTACAAGATTGTAATGATGTAACGACATACTATACTATTATACTATATTTTAAATAACATTTCAGTGCCTTTTTCATGACATGTGTATCACAATGACATTTGTATTCAATAGTCTATGACATTTTGTAACATTTTGGTCACTCAAATCTAGTGTGATTCATCCGTCTCTGTCTTCCTCTCGGCAGAGTCCACCACCGCTAAATACAACCGCAGAGTTTCAGGTCAGTAACTGTTACAATACTTGTGACGAATATTAAATCAGGTTGCCAGGGTTATGTTTGACAGTGTTTTTGTTTGTTGGTCCTGCTGCAGTCTGTGCAGAAGCGTACAACCCTGACGACGATGAGGACGATGATGCTGAGCCTCGGGTCGTGCATCCCAAAACAGACGAGCAGCGGCACAGACTCCAGGATGCCTGCAAAGACATCTTACTGTTCAAAACCCTGGAGCAGGTACAACACTGTGACGATAGCTGGTTTGTGTTTAGTTTTCTAATTAAATTCAGGTTTTATACACACACACACAGACACACACACACACACACACACACACACACACACACACACACACACACACACACACACACACACCTGATGTTACTGTGTAAGAGCACAAAAAGTGAGGCCCCATTTCATTTTTGAAGCTTCTACTTTATCCGTGTTTTATCACCTGAGTATGTGCACCTCCTCTTCCTCCTCCTCCTCATTAATACATACACATTCCTGGTTGATGTCCCGTAGGGGCAGTTCTCTGAGGTTTTGGACGGCATGTTCGAGGTGTTGGTCAAACCTCAGGATCACATCATAGACCAGGGAGACGATGGAGACAACTTCTATGTCATAGAGAAGTGAGTGACAGATTTCAAAGTGTCTTTACAATGTTAAACTAGGTGGCATTTGGTCAGCTTTATAATGACTTCTACTGACTTCTGTGTGTCTTATCCCCTCCAGGGGTGTGTATGATATTTTCGTGCAGAAGGACGGAGTGAGCATTTGTGTTGGAAAGTATGACAATAAGGGCAGTTTTGGTGAGCTGGCTCTCATGTACAACACGCCGCGAGCTGCCACCATCACTGCAACTCAGGAAGGAGCCCTGTGGGGCCTGGTGAGTCCAAAAACAATTCAAATGTAGCCTACAATCAAAACAAACGCTAAAATGAAACACCACACTATATCTTTTTGTCTGCAATTTCAGGATCGAGCCACATTTCATAGGCTGATTCTCAGAAATAATGCGAAGAAGAGGAGGGTGTACGAGGCCTTCATCGAGTGCGTTCCTCTTCTCAAGTCTCTTGAGGTTTGTAAAAAAAAACACAAACTCTTTACAAGCAAAATCATCATCATCTTGTGATTCAGGTTGGTCAGCGATTCATTTGTTGTGACATCATGATTTATTTTACCTCCACAAGCTCTCTGAGAGGATGCAGATTGTGGATGTTTTGGGAGTGCGAGTGTTCAAAGATGGAGAGTGCGTATTAATGCAGGTAAAGTGTTAGGACATTTGTCACTCTATCTTTGTCTGTCTTTGTGTTGGACTGAATACTAAATTCCGGCAGTGGCTCAGTCAGTAGGGGCTTGGACTGTGAGCCGTAGGGTCGCCGGTTCAAGTCCCCGACCAGACCTAAATATGGAGTGTGGACTTCTACTTGGAGAGGTCCCAGTTCACCTCCTGCACTGCCGTGGTGCCCTTGAGCAAGGCACCGGACACCCCCCCCAATCCTGTTGCTCCCCGGGCGCTGTAAACTAGCTGCCCACTGCTCCTAGTACTAGACTCCTGGTACTAGGATGGGTTAAAAGCAGAGAACAAATGTCGCTGTGTGCTCTGCATGTGTGACCATTAAAGAGGGTTTCATCCCTCCCAATTCTATCTAATTCTATTCTATAAATGTGCTGTTTTCTTCCTGCAGGGGGACGAGGCCGACTGTTTCTACATTGTGGAATCAGGAGAGGTGAAGATAATGATAAAAAGCAAAGTGAGTCTGAACAATAAATGAGTTACTCTACCTCTTTTATCTATGAATTTGATTGCTGGTTTTTGCCATTAAGGCATTAACTATTATATATGGAATCTTTTTTTTCTGTGATGTTAATGTACTGATTGACTCTCAGGCTGCTGTTTGTGTTACAGACAAAGGCGGGCCAGCCGGATAACACAGAGGTGGAGGTGGCACGCTGCTCTAAAGGACAGTACTTTGGGGAGTTGGCACTGGTCACCAACAAACCCCGCGCAGCGTCAGTTTACGCTGTGGGAGAAACCAAATGTTTAGGTAAGACCCGAGTGTTTATCCCTCTTTGTGTAGGGAGTACTTCATTTTAGGCCTCTGCACATTTATTTTTAGTAAAAGAGAGTGGCTGGAAAGTGTAGGAGGGATTGTTTCCACAAGTCCTTGAAAGTTTGTGAATTTGATGAACAAAATGAAGTTTAGAAATGGTCATGAATAGGCATCATCAAAGAAATGTAAGTTTTCTTACTTCGCTTTTCAACTTGTAAATATGTCTGTTTATATGCTCTATCTACACAAAATATAGTTTGCTTTTACTGTAACACAGCAGCATAGTTGTGGAGTGCTCTCACATTTAAGTCTTTATCTCCTAATTGTTCAATATGAGCTTCTTTAAATCCAATCCAATCCAACTTTATTTATGTAGCACTTTAAAAACTTTCAGACCAAAGTGCTGTACAGAGAGATAAGCTCACAAAACATAAAATAAATACATTAAAAATAAAAGATACAAACACAAAACAAACCAGAATAAACCTAATAATTAAAAAATAGCCATATAATAAAAAACAATAGACCACTGAAAGCAAATAAAAGCAACAATCTACTTGTTTCCGAATGCTAAGGAGAAGAGGTGGGTTTTAAAAACAGACAGTGTGGGAGCCTGTCTGATTAGCAAGGGCAGGTCGTTCCACAGTTTAGGGGCGGCAGCAGAGAAAGCACGGTCCCCTCCGCGCTTAGACTTA
>NW_011348324.1:147721-232707 GCF_000735185.1 Notothenia coriiceps
GCTGTCTGATTAGCAAGGGCAGGTCGTTCCACAGTTTAGGGGCGGCAGCAGAGAAAGCCCCTCTGCGCTTAGACTTCGTTTTTGGCACCCTCAGGAGCAACTGATCAGCTGACCTGAGAGTGCGAGTTGGTGTGTAGCTGTATAACAGCTCAGAGAGCCTGCTGTTATTTTTTTTACTATGTGTTAACATTGAAAGATGTCTCAAACTATGCCACGATATGTGCATGACTTTGAGGGAGTAAGGCCTGCAAGGTCTTTGAACGTGATGTTTGAGAAGGTGGGAGAACTGTGTAGACAAAAGCGAACGCAGTCACTCATTTATAAACCAGAGTTATTTTGGGCCAACAGACCTGACATCTATATCTCACCCCACTGGAGTTCAGCTCTGAGTCGCTTTCCATTAAGCAGTAGGCAAAGACTGAAGCTGTAGTTTGCTGTGGAAGACACTGAACATATCAATACAATGTATCTGCATCCCTGCTGTTATTATATCCACTGAGCCTCTTGATTTAAATGTCTAATTATACAATTTGTTTTCCTTTTCACCTGTAGTTTGACATCATATTGATATTTATTTAATTGAAACACACTCCATCTGCTGAGCTTGTAATGGACTCCAATAATGGCACTCGACTGCAAACAAACACTTCTTTAAAGCAAAAGTTATTCATGAAGAAATGTGTTGAATCCAACTCCTTTTAAACTACATGTATCGATGTGTAAGACAGGGAGCCTGCAATATGATGACATTCATTTAATTGACTTTCTATTTCTTTCAGTAATTGACATCCAGGCTTTTGAGCGTTTGCTGGGACCCTGCATGGACATCATGAAGAGGAACATTTCCCAGTATGAAGAACAGCGTGTGGCACTTTTGGGGTCACGTGTGGATTTGAAACACTAAGACAATCATAAAGTAGTGTATAAGAACTTAGTGAACTCCTGCTTGGGGTAGATGTACAGTACTCCTTTAACATTGTCCGACACACACTTAAATGTGAAAATCCATCTAAAAGGTCAAGGTTTTATAAAATAAGCTACAGATCCATAACATTAAATACATTTTTCATTTGTAAACAATTTATATGAAATTGAGGCACACTTTTATTACCACTTTAGTATCAAAATGATATGCAAAATAAGAAATGTGAGAATTGTTCACCTACACAGAATTCATGTTCATTTGCCCTTATTGTGCTCGTCGATCCCCAATTCATTTAAAGACAATTGAAATTAGCAAACTATTCACAACCCCTTCTGCTGTTTACTCAAACCGTTTTGTATTGGATGACATTTGTAACCTAGTTTTTAAATAACATCTTGAGTAAGGAGTGAAATTGCAAAATGACAAACATGTAAAAAAATAAAGGATTACATCTTAATTTTTCAAGTTTTTTGGAGTTTGTTTTATTTGAGTTACAAAATATGAAGTGCCATCAGCAGACTCTACAGGAGAGTTTGCCAACCTTCTTGTGTTACAAGTATTTACACCCAAAAATCAAGGATATCCATCTACATTTCCACACTTTGCTTTCTGTTTGTCCCAGAGTTTCAAGTCTCTGTTAAGTTCCATTGTCAAAGTTTAAATATTTAAAATATTTACAAAGTCCTGTATTCAAAAACTCCCAAATGATAAGGTAGCTTGTTCGATGCAAAGGCCGGCGCCAGAAGTGAAACTGCGACGATGGTGAGAAAAATGAGCTGGTTGAATTAGAGGAGCTGTTAAACAAACGTGGTCCTACAGGGTCTCCATAAGTCAATTGTTCCTCTCAAAGAAAGCCGGGCGAGGAAGTCTGTACACAATTATTTAAAATTACATTTTTGAAATGTCTCTTGCCATCGCGGAGCAACAGCCTCCATGATCCACACTTGTGAAGAAATTAATGACAATCAATAAAAGACAGTAAAGAAAAAAGGCCACCCAGATAGTCACTCAATGTTGTTCATCAAACATCCTGATTCTTTTTCAGAGCATCTCTGAACATTAAAATAAAACTCCAATAAATAGAAATACAGCAGAGAAATGGTCAAATAAGACTGATTCTGGTTCGGTCCATCCCTGAGTTCTTTTGAGAAGGACAACAAAATACCAGACAGGAGTGACAAAAGGAAAAAAGACGGCGAAAAAAAAAGCGTTGATAGGGTTTATCCTATACATTCCCATTGTGTCCGGGCAAAAACAAAGTCTCATATTCCTCTGGTTTCCTGAGGCTCATCAGCAAGAACATCCGTTGATGGTACGGCTCCCAGCAGTGAAGGTTACACAGAGGTGATGACAATCATGAGGTGTGGTGAGATGCTGGAGATCCTGTTGAGAAGGTCGGGGGCGAGCTGCGACAGGTGGCTCTCGGAGAATTCACATGGTGGGAAAATCTGCAGCACATAGGCAGGCTGGAAAAAGAAACGTCCATTACATATCGGTATTTACGGAAAGGTGTTTCATAAAGCAGGGTTATACTTCTGAACATGCTCAGTGTTGGTGCAACGACAGAGAAATAATAAAATAGAAAACAGACAATATCTTTAAAGGAGACGTTAGAGGTCACACCAGCGTTCATTTAAGTAAAGAAAAAACGATAGTTAAACAAATAAAACGTAATCCCATCCCGTAGTCATTTCCTCTCTTTAACCTTCAAACACACAGTTCAGTTTGCTCTCTGACTTTGTCCCAGATCCTGAGAACTCAAATATTTAGTTTTCCTAGAATATATTGAAATGCTAATATAAATCAATTTGATACATGAGTAAGGCTCAATAAAATATACAGCTGACAAATCATACCGACTAAAACTATAAAAGATAGAAATGACTCAAATGTGACTAAACTAATAACTTATTTTTTCCCCAAGTACTAGGACTAAATCCTTTTATCAAATAATCATTAACCTTCCATAAAAAAAAACGTGTTAAAACACAAGACGGCGTGAAACAATCCTTCATGTCTCACCTGATTGGAGCCTGGGTTGGGGATATTGATGATACCAGCAGCCAACTTTGCCTGCAGGTAGTTGATGAAAGCAGCCTTAAGAGCTTGAGTTTGATTCAGGACGTCGTCTTGGTCTCGCCCGCATGGCAGTGCAAGGAGGAGACAGAAGTCGCTGTCCCCCTGTACAAATAAACATGTAAATATTGTTCAGCAAAGGAAACAGAACTTTCTCGTAGGGAGTTAGGGTTTCGGATAGGAATTGACATGTATGTCAGTGTGTTTTAGGTTTTAGCTGTGACGGTGTTTTATCAGTTATAACAAAATGTAGATGGGTAATTGACCTCAAACATGATTCCATCTCTTTTCACAGGCCATGTGAAGTAACATATGTTAAGAAGGATTTATTTAAATAGATGCATTTATTGGATTCAAAAGGAAAATAACATGTCGACATCTGTTAAGGAAGTAGTATTCGGTGTCATGAAAGTAAATTAGTAAATGTTATGGGATTCAATCTCAGCGTCAGTAGTAACTAACTTTGAGTCGTCAGTGAGAACAGGCAACTGAGTAAGCCGTTAACCTTAAACACTTTTTTTTTTTTATTGGTTAAGGGTTAGGGTCTCTGTATGCTAGTTTATCACATGTATTGGCAGAATGTGAAAGTCATTAAAGCGTTAATCTGCACACCCATAGTATGACTAAAACAAAAAGACACGTACCGTCATTCTTCGGGCTACACTCTCCAATTGTGAAGCCTCTAGTCTCATTCTCTGGACAATCCTAAGCAATGCGCCTCCTTCTTGTAGGGGCAGTGATCGATGAGCCAAAGCTTTGTTGCCACAGACAAAATGCAACTGGACTGCAGCTGTGTCGTTTTTCAGTGCCAGCAGGCCTTGCCAAACAATAGGGTATTTCTGTTTAAATGTGAGACAAAACAGAGACATGTCAGACAAAGCCGCTTCTTGTTCAGCCTAACAACCATGAACACAATTCAAACTGATACGTTTTGTCTTACCGTGAGCAACTGCAACATATTAACAGGCTGCGTCATCTTGCCATCTGGTTTCGTCTGGAGGTCAGCACCCTATGGATTACAGACAATAGTGTTATGTGTCATGAAAAGTAGTTTCTGAAACATGAAGACACCCCGATCTTGCATATTTACTCAGTTGTTATATTGCCAGTCCCGCTTACCGCCACATACAACAGCTTTTTAAAATAGTTTTAAAAAACTGAACATTTCAAGATCGTATGATTTATTGCAGAAATGTGGTCATTTAACTAGGTTAACCTACTGGATAGTTTATTGCAGTGAACTCACCATGGTTGGTGTGACATTCAGTGGTGGCTGGTTAAGTCCAACAGGTGACGTCTCTGGTATTTGAGAGTGGATGCCTCCTCGGTTTGAGTACATCCCTGAGTACTCGGGGAATGAGCCACTAGGTCCTGGTGGCATTAGCTGAGCTCTCTGGGGAGACGCCATTGCTTGCCCAGATTGTCTGATCCCCATCAATCCATCTTTAGGAAGAGGAGAGTGTGGCCTCTTTGCCTCTAATTGCTTTGTTATATCCTTCTCAGACACACCTTTAGACAAAACATGTGCTCTTGGAGACAAGGATAAGGACAGATTGGAGGGCGCCGAGGAGGGGGGAAGAATCTCTTGAATGTGTCCAGAATGAGGATCTGTGGCCAAACGCTCTCCCTGTTGGTGCAAGAGCACTCTCATATCTCGTTGTGCCATGTATGTTTCTAACTGGACACTACGCCCACGAGGATCTGACTGCATAGTCTCTGGTTTTAATTGTGCAGCAGACTGTCTTGCTTGAGCCTGGTGGAAGCGCCTGGCTTCTTCTTGTTCCCCCTCATGACCCCTCAATGAAGCTGGATTTACCTTGAGAACCTTGTCTCTGCCAACAGTCTGTGGTGACGTTGGCCGTGGCTGCATGGATCCAGACCAAGGAGAGGCAAGAGGCTCACTATGCATCCCATAGCTCATCACAGAGAGAGGTGGAGTATTAACCCGAACATCTCCTTGGACAAGATGCCCCACTGGAATTGACTGGGCAACACGGTGAGGAGACATCCGTCCCAAGCCTCCTTGTACACTGTGAGGTTGCATGATAACCGACTGCTCTTGATGATGTACACCCGAGATAAACTGTTGCATGGCAGGAAGGCCAGTGGATAACATCCCTGGTATGCCCTTGGGTGAGGAGGAGCCAATGGGTGAGGACACTTTAGTAAACGGAGAGTGGGGATGACCTGACTTTCGAGGGGATCGTGGTTCTTGTTTGACTCCACTGATATGAGAGGGAGCTCTGTCACCAGCCGCAGTAACAAAGCCTACATGGTTACCAGGCGGAGAGGGCAAATGGGGGCTTATTGCAGGACTTATAGCAGAGGTCCAAGATGGTTTGGCTCCATCCGTACTGTGAGGATCAGCACTGTCCATTTTCTTCTGATGTTTTATTGGCATGTATTCTTGATGGTAACTCATTACTTGTTGGTTACCTTGTGGGAGACGCTTCACTACTCCTTGAGGTCCAGGTTGGTAAGAAGATTCCATCTTTTCCAAACCCGTGCTTTCTTGTTTAATAGAAGTCGACTGCATTTTACCAGGATGCCCATGATCTGTCTGTGATGAAGGCCCCTTTTGAAGTCCTAGATGAGAATGACCATACATTTCTTGTTTTATCTGGGGCATGGATACCAACTGCTGAGATTCCATGTCACCGGCTGTTGCTTGTGGGATCTGACTTATTTTTGCACTTATTCTCTGTGGTCCCTCTATTTTCTGGCCCGAGTGGCTCAAAACTACCACTCCTTCAGATGTATTAACTCTTAGACCTGGGCAAGATCCTGCACCAAGAGTGGGGCTCTCGACAATGAATCGTGTGGCACTTCCCACCTCATCCGCCACAGGCCCGTGGTATGATCCAGAATCGTCCTTGTTAGGCCTATAAGTTGGCTTGGGTAAAGTCATATCCACACAGGGATTTCCAATGTTTATGTTAACTTTGTCATCGGACTCAGGAGGGTTGCAGACGCGACTGATAACAGAGGTTGCAGTGGATGCAATAACAGAGATCACAGACTTCGACTCAGGAGATGGTAGTAAGGCTGGAGGTCGAACTATAGGGGGCGCTGGATGAGCTACCATTAAACTGCTAGGTAGTGGTGACTTATTTGGCACAACAGCTGATGGAGTATTACTCTCAGAAGGATTCTGGTCTCGCAGGGTGGGTAGATTACCAGGAATAGAACTACTGCCTGGCAATGAAAGATTTTTGTGTTTCATAAGAATCTGTCTCAAATCACTTGTGCCATGATCAATAATCATGTTGTCAGAGTCTGAGGGTAAAGACTGGTTTTCCTTTGATGATAACGGCATGAAGGGTGAGACGGAGACTGTATCTTTAGACTGGTGGCGCCAATCTGGTGGAGAAACAGGAATTCTATTTGTTTGAATAGGTCGTATATGTGGCCTGTTAGCTAGTGGAGACAGGGAAGGGGTGGTGCACTCGGCTGGCACCTGTTGGGGCTTTGGAAGTATTGGACTCTTCGATTGGGGGTTAACAGATTTGAGATGTTGAATCTGTTCTTCAGAAGGTGCCTCTATATCTTTGTTTACATCTGTGGCTTTGACTGCCAAAGGCTCTGGCTCAGGTTCTGGCTTCCAAGTAGTAGGAGTGATGACCGTTGTGGTTGCTGCTGATGGAGTTGATGTAAGAACAGTCTTTACACAGGATGGTGGGCTTTCTGCTAAAGGAGTTGTCAACTCCTCACTTATTGAAGGGCCTTCCTTAAAATCTCTTCTTACTTGCTTTTGTCCTTTATAACGTTTAGGTGTTTTAGGTCTTCCCTTGGGACCTTTTTTCGGTGTTGTAGGAAAGACAGGCTCCTCCTTTATGGCAGGTGTATTTGTTGTTGCAGGTTCATCGTCCTTGGCAGAGGGCATCGCGTTTTGTATCTCAGGTTCTGAAACGACATCAGCACTCGGTGGAGGTGCTTGGGATGAGATAACACTTCCATCCTCTGCAGTTATCGAATCAATAGCTGCCATAAGTTCTGTCTCACTAGCAGGATAAGGTTTTTCTTCCTCTGGCTCACTTTTGACTTCTGTAGGTGGAATAGGTGGCGTTGGTTGTTCTGTTGGAAAAGTTGGATCTGTAAGTTTAGCAATGTTCTCTACAGCCTGCTCCAATTCCAGCTCCTGTGAGATGACATGTTTTGGTGATTCAAGGAGCTCTTGGTTTTCCTCAGCGGAAATGTCCTTTTCCTCATCGTTAGGGCCCTCTTGGTCGGCACTAGTACATTTTGAAACAGGATCACTGGGGTCACCTGGTCTGAGCTTTTTTGAAGAATCCTCTTGACTCCCAAGTTCATCATCCCCTAACTGAAGAAGATCCTTGACCTCCGTGACATTTAGTCTGATTTTGAGGTTCTTGAGAACAGGAGACTTGGGAGTTCTTGTCAACTTGGTTTTTCCTCTAACAATCTTATCTTTCTCTGAAGCAGATTTCTCTTCTAAAACAGGGGAATCTGACTCCTTCCCATTTGATTTACCTTCAGAAGCCTCATCAAGAAAATCATCTTTATCTCTGCCTAATTCTCTCCCTTGTTTGTCTTTCTCTTCTTTCTTTTCAACTTGAATGGGTGGATCTTCTTTAAATGAACTTGATGAATCTTGCAAAGTCAAGGAATCTTCATCTGTGAAATCCATTTCCTGATCATCCTCAGTCGCGTCACTTTTCCTCACTTTCCGTGGTAATCCAGATCCTTGAACTGTCGACATTGGATTCCATGAATCCTTGGTGCCATGAGGAGAGGTTTTACCTTTTGACACTCTTGGTATTCGTTCCCCACCTTCTGATTCATTTGAATCCGTGTCTTTATTGTCCAATTTAGATTTTTCTACTTTACATGCTGAACTCTCGTCCACTTGCTTGCGATTCTTGGGCGGACGGCCCCGTTTCGTAGGGGCCGGAGCAGGTGGATCCTGTTCCATATTTTGTTGTTGTGTTGCATCTTTGTCTGAACCTCGCTTTCTGGCAGAGCGTGGCGAGTCTGGAATTTCCTTTCCAGGACGAACTGACCCATCATCTTCAACTGGAGTGGCATACACAGATTTAACATTTCTTCGTCTTGCTCTGCCTGCTGATATGCCAGGCTCGGACATATCGGATTCTGATCCGTGAATCGGAGACTTGCCTGTTGACTTTGATTCAGCCCTTGGGGATGATCCTCGTTTTAGCTTCTCTTTGTCAATGCGCTCACTCTTGCGTGTTAATGGTTTCTCCGAACCATAGTTAGACACCACAGGAACTGGAGCCACTTGAGCAGGGGAATGTTTGAGCTTTTTATTTTTCATTTCTTTCGTTTTATACTCCTTCTGAGGTGAAACGGGCTCGTCGTTTGTCTCATCAATGGGCATCTGCAGTTTAATAACTTGAGGATTTTCCTCCTCTCCCTCAGGCTCTGCTTCTGTTTTCCAAATAGCATTGGTCTCCTTCTCTTCCTCTACAAGACTATGTGGAATGGGACTAGTTGCTTCTGGCACTTCTGGTTGTGTTGTCTGAGGATCTAGCTCTGCTTCTGAAATGCTAACAAGCTCATCATTAGAATCCCGACAGCTTGGTTTTTCTATAGAGAGAGGTTTTAAATCACTGATATTATCACATTTCTCTACAGATTGAGAAGCTTTACATTTATCCATTGAGTAAATGGGTTCAGGTGCTACAACTGGTGCAGGTTCAGCATCAGATAAGCCCTCAGTTAATTGATGGTGCATAGGTACAGTAGGTTCAATCTCTTTGACCTCTACTTTCATCTCTTCCTTTATGACAGATACGGGGGTATATGGATCGGGGGCTGGATGTAATGCAACAAATGTCTCTTCCGGTGGAGGAAGGTCCTTGACCACAGATTGGGCGACAGAAGTAAGTGTGAGTCGGGGTTCAGGAATTGTCTCTTCAGCAGGACTGATTGGTTTGATTTCTGGCTCCATGATGGATTCTATTGTTTCAGGAGACTGCACTGCTTGTTGATCTTGAACAGGTGTTTTTTCCACTTTCTCACTAGTGATTATTGAGACTTCTTTTGCCTCTGGTAACGGATGGGGTTTATTCTTCTGTTGTTGAAGTCGTGTAAGTTCCAAAAAACGACTATGGAAAAGGACAACTGGCCCAGTTTCAAGTTCACCATCACCTTGCTGTCCAGGTTGCAGGTTTACATGCTCAGGTTCTTCATGTTTGCGTTCCAAGTGTTGAAGTCGCCTAGTGTCCAGCTCAAACACGGGGCTGTGAAGAAAGCGGGAGGCAAAAAGCTCCCTACGTTCCTGTTCTTCCGGCTTGGGCTCCTCCTTGCGCTCATCAAGTTTGTCTTCAGATCCACTGCGAATCTTTTTCTTTTTCATGTACCAGGAGGGTGTAGGACGTGGTGCCGATTCCACCTTCTCAGTATCCTTTCTGTTGCGCAAACCTGCAAAGTGAGAATCATAATCCAAAAAGGACCAGTTATCTTCTCTTGAAGATGAGAGAGATTTTGCACGTTCGAGCAGAGCCTTTGTATCTGGTGTGATGGTTTGATCAAGTGCAAAGGAGTAGAATTTGTTCCTTTCAAGACTTGCTAGCTTGGGGTCTGAAAATCGATCAACCCTTGGCCTTTCAGAAAAAGGCACTGATGTGGAGGGCACTGGAGAGTGGGGTTTGGCTTCTCTGTCCTCTTCAGAGTCAGATCGAACTTCCCCAGGCTCAAGGTCATGCCACATACCATATTCCAAACGCTTGCGATTGTGAATATTTTTACCAAGAACTCTAGAAAAGTTTAGGTCAGGTAACAAGTCTTGTTTAACTCTGCTCTCCCATCTCTTCTGTTGCTCTTCTTCCACACTAAGTAAAGGAGTGTTTGGCTTGTTTACCTGTGTGCTATGTGTCCTTTTGACCAACAGCTCCAGATCTGGGTGAAGTTTTTCCTCATTTCTACTCAACTCTTTCTGAGAAGGGTCCAAAAACTCTTCATCTGCATGGTGAGAGAAGTGCTGATGTCCTGGAGGAGAGATGTTGTTCCAGTCACGATCTTCACTTTTTTGTCTAATTCTCCTGTAGACACGCTCCCTCTTCATTCCGGAGTCAGTCTCTAAAAGGTCTATTTTCTTTAATTTGTGAGATGGAAAAGTATCCGTTACATCCTCAGGTGGTTTGCCAACTTCATGCACAAGACTGCGATGTTCCAAGTCCTCTGCTTCTTGAGGACTTCCTGGTTTGTCAGACTTGTCGGATTCACGCTGCTGTTGCTGCTGGTGCAGTCGCCTGTTTTGCTCCATTTGCTTGCGATAACTCTGAGAGAGGTCAATGTCAACATGGTCTTCCTTGTTCTTAACACTTTTCTCAGTGTCAGCATTCTGAGCAACACATGTGAAAGCAGCATGGTGTTCGTGTTCTCTTATACTGCTTTGATCTGTAATCCCCTCGTGTGAAAACCTTCTAGATGAAATGTGCCCTGGATGTCGTGGGTCCAGAGACTCAGACTTCTCCCTTTGTGCTCTAAGGTCCTCTTGACCATCTTTCTGAGTGCTACTTTTATCACTTTTGAGTCTTGAATCTTTCCGTTGTGAATCTTTGTTTTTGTCAGTGTCAATCTCTTTCATAAGAGCACCAGCACCACCAAAATCTGAAGATGGAATGGCGTCCTCCTCTTCATGCCTGCTTCTTTTCTGACGAATGGTCCTGCCACCTGAATCAGCAAAGCGCCTTTTTCTTGCCTCAAGGCGATCCGAGTCAACGGATACATCTTTCCCATCATTTCCAATATCAGGCTTTAGATGTTTCTTGAGACGATTTTTTCCATCCAAGTCTGAGTTCTCACCTTTACTATTTTCAGATCTGTCACTTTTTACAGAGTCAAGAGCAGTTGACAACTGATTGCCAGGTAAGGGTTCAGCTTCCCCCTTGCATTTATTCCTCTCATGACCATCCTGGTCTGATCCCCTTCCTCTTCCAGACGCTCCATCAAAACCAGTCTCAAGCTCGGTTTCCGGTAGTAGGTTGGATGGGGATTGCCCCTTTGTTTTCCTGGATTTAACCTTCTCAGCTTTGTCTTTGTCCCCTTTCTCTTTTCGTTTTGTACGTTTAGTTTTCTCTGCACTTGCCACAAGCTCTGGTTGGCTGCTTTTGTCACTCTTGTCACTCTTGGATGCATGTTCAAGCAGGGCCTTTTCAGATTTATCAAAGTGTGGTGGTGACATTGAGCTCACACTACCACTTCTCTCTGAAGATTGGCTGTAAACGCGTCTTTCTGAGTCTCTGGGAGCTCGCTCAGAGGGTGATGGTGATACTGTAGGAGTAATAGGTCGCCTTGGATGGGAAGGGCTCCACCTGCTACGATCAGCCTCAAACCGCTCTCGCTCTCTTTCTCGCTCTCTTTGAATATATGTGTATTTTCGAATGTCTTGCTCAAAGGGGTCTCTGAAGTCCCGGAAGTCTCTTGGGTCTTCATGAAAACGTGGGTCAAAGTGTTCCCCCTGAAAGTGTTCCAGTTCAGGAAAACGTTCCCTGCTGCGAGCAGCGTAGTCTCTTCGAGCTTCTTCAGGATAGATGCCAGGTGTCCGTATATTCTCAAAGTAAGCCCTTTCTGCTGTAAATTCATGGTATGGAGGTCTCCGTTCCTCTCTGTGGAAGAAAAAGAAACAATAGCAAGAGAAAAATTATTAATGCCATGGTCCTAAATAATGTATCATCTCAAACATGTTCACTTTTAAGACTTAAAAGTGCTTAAATATTTTGCAATAGAACTGTGATGAGTACACCCAATATCGGACATATTTAAATCAGGGTTAATATAATTTGAAAGAAAAGCAATTCTATTTGCTGAATTTAAAGAAAAAACTTAAATTGTGCGTGCAATAAAAAAATACAAGCTATTTACCGTCGTTCAGTAGGAATTTCGTAGAAGTCTCTAATGTCTTGACCAGATGTCTGCATAGTTCGGTAGAAGGCCATCTGACTCTCTTGACTTGCAAAATCCACCTTTAATAGATTAAAAAAAGTTGTTAGCACAAATGTATAAATGTTTGATTAATATGTTTAAATAATTAAACCTATAATTGTTATTATTTACCTTTATTTTATTGCCCCCAATCTTCCAGCCTTTGGTCTCCCTTACAGCTGCCTGAGCGAAATCTGTGTTGTTGTACAAGATGAGGGCCATCCCTTTTAATCTATCAAACACAACCTAAAAAAACAGAAAAGATACATTAAGAGTTGTGAAAACTACAACAATAAAAGAAATAGCTTAAACAAGGGAAAATATAACACCTTACCTTTACAACATGTCCATAGCGGCAGAAATGCCGTGTGAGGTACTGCTCTGTAACGCTGGTTGCCAAACCATCTAGCCAGACACACGTTGTAGGCATACTCTTCCCAAACCCAAGCTTCAATAATAAGAGAAACACACATATTAGAGACGTATGTTAGCTAGAAATCCTAAATAGAGCAAAATGTTACTGTTTTTTTTTGTATAAACACTACCTTTAGTCTGTTGCTCCCCAGATACTCTCCATCCATCTTCTTAATGGCCTTGCAGACACTGGCAATATCAGAGTATTGCACAAAGGCATACTGGGGAACACCATTTACTTTCTTGATGTCAATGTCCTTGAGGATTAAAGATAAATAAATTAGAGACACATCAAATGTTAATTGTAACTTTGCACAGTAACAAACGTAAATGGTAGCATACCACAATTTCTCCAAAGCGTTGAAAAATGTCAAGGAGTTGTTGATAACTAGTAGTCTTCTCAAGGTTGCCTATAAACAGTGTCCTTGTGGCCTTTGGGTGAAACTCATCTATCCGACCATCCAAGGGCCGGAACTCGTTTTCACTCTCTGTTTCTGGTGAAAATAATCGGATTAGGATTAATATCACTGACATGCTGCTAAATGTCAAGTAGATTAGATAAAGTTAATAAATCATTTATTTACTTTTTACTTATGTATTACTTTGTATATTTGTCATCACTTACCAGGACCATTCCAGGCTATGACTTCAATAAGCATGCCAAAGAACAGCTTTCCTTTGGAGACAGTGAGGGCTTTCTCTTGATCCTCTTGCTGTCGAAAAAACACCAAACCATAGCGGTCTTCTGACGCTCCATGTATCTGCACTGACGTCACTTTCCCATGTTTCTTGAATTCATGGAAAAGTCCATCTTTTAAACTTGTGTCTGCAGAGGAAGAAAAAACATATTATACAACTGCATCTTGTTTAAGTTTACAAGCTACATTGGTTTTAAAAAAAAAAGGTATACATTCATGAACAAAATATCACTGAAATATTTACAATGTAAAACTACAGAATATAAGATTGTTGAGCCGAAACCTTTGCTTTAACTTCAGTGACCTGCATACGATTTGCTAAAATGCACCAAATTACTTGATAATTCATATTTGTACTTCTTGTTGGCATAGAATTTACTCATAGCTGCAATACATAAAGTATATCAATTTATCGTCCACCCTAAGCAGGGGGAAATATGTCTCTAATGTTGTATTTACTTTATTTCATACAAATATTTGTCAGGCACAACAAAGTTTAACAGCTTTTAGCCTGCAATTAAGTGTTTAAAACTGTAAATATAGTAATACAAAACTGTATACAAATAAACAGTACATGATTGGATAATATTGATGTATTAAGTCTCCATTAGAATACAACATGATGAGGAATCTCCATCCTCCAACAAATGCTTTTATGGAAATGTAGCTCCATAACCCAAATTAATTTCATCAAAACAACATGTGTTGTACAGCAACAAACATAGCGCTGTGCACAATAATAAAGAATGTACACATTTATGGATAACGTGGTTCTGTCTAGCCTATTTTACAATTTACAGACACTTCTGAGTCAGTATTAAAAGAACATTTGGTGATCGGAAGACTCTGAGTTGCTGAAATGTAGAAACCTACCTGTGGAGCGTACTGGTAGGTTTTGCACTTTAATCCCAAAGCTTCTGCGTGGCTCATCCGAGTCGAGCCCCATAGAAGACTGAGTAGGGGCGTGAGTAGCTGACGACTGAACAGAACGTGCCCGAGATCCATCACTTGAGCTGCTGTTTGAGTCACTGTTGCCCCCAGAAATAGATTAAAAAAGAACAATGATTACACACGAGTCAAGAAAGTATATTCTGATATCCGTTGTTGGTTCGCCAGGGACATAATTAAGTCAACAAACATAAACGTGAAGCATTAGTATCTCAACAAAACAAATGCCACACCTGCCACTGCCAGTGCTGCTGGTGCTGCTGACAGAATCAGAGCTCGACGACCTGCTGTGGGATCGAGATCGCGGACCTCTCCCAGGGGACAAAGGAGCTCTTTTAGGGGAATGAGGAGTTTTAGGGGTTTGTCCCGTGGTCCGTTGTGGAGAAGGGTGCCTCGACTGTGAGGAATGAGATGATCGGCTCCTCCGGTGATGGTAGGTTCTATCAACCCGCCGTCCTCTCTCATCTCTGTATAGTTCACGCCGTGAAGAATTAGTAAGAGTAAATGGGTCTCGAATTCTAGAGTCAAAATGTGGGTCTGCTGCCTCAAAGCTTCCCCCAATGGCACTACTTCCAGGGCCAGCAGCAGCAAACATGGTACGATCTCTGTAATAATCAGCGTTGTAGTGGCGCTGTCTGTCGAAAGTGCCACTGCGCTCATGGTGTCCATATGGGCTGTGATCATATGCACGTTCACGGGTTTCTGAGCTACTGTAAAATAAGAACAGGATAGAGAAGAAAATAAAGTTATTATGATTCCGAAAAAAAAGAAATGCAAAAAACTATTTCCTGAAAAATGATTTGGCATTCAAGTGAAAATCCAAATGGTCGGTACAGAAAAGATGGAGCTGAGAGCAGGCCAGATAAGTACGATTAATATTCTTATAAATAGCAGTGCCAGTTTTTTTTTAAACAAACCGTTTCTGACATTTATGCCTATAGGCAACATTTATTATTCTGACTGTCATCTTTGATGTGTTAACATCAAAACCAAACATCGATCTCTTCTATAGGGTTCCAGTTCATTGGAACCGTTTGTTTAAAAAAAATAATATATATATACATATACACACTTTTTAGCAAAATGTTTTACAACAAAAGTTTCATATTTTCACTCATTAAAAAAACCCACATTTTCCTGCAATATAGGAGGATAAACAATTGGTGGAAAAATGTCTAACAACTATACAAGTAGGCCAAATAAAATGACTCCTCAAGCCATGACATAATGGGGTCAACCTATCAACTGCTGGCACTCTCTGCAAACACCAATATAGGCGAGGGTCTACAGATAGAGGGTGTTGTATGCTTTAAAGATTGTAAAGATCCTTAAGGCAAATTTGTGTCATTTGGCTTCAAAAGTGAGATTGACTTGTGTGGCGCCGTTTCCTATAGCTTAACTGTGCTCATTCTAAAACTAAATTAACATTTCTGACAGAAACAGGACTACATCAAGCACAATTTTCTCAATACTTTACATTCATAAACAGTCACATGAAAATAAGCTGCCCTAGTCGTTGTCACTACAAACTTATTTGTTTAATTTTTGAAAAAACTACACATGGACACATGATCCAGAAATCTTTTTGATCCAGAAGTCTTTTTAATTTACTTTAATTTGCAGAAACAAAAACCTTGAAGAGTTTTGACTCCACTGGGTTTCCTGGGGAGCTGATTTAAGAGGCTGACTGTTAATGATGGTAAGAATAAAACATTTCTCTAATATTCAACTGGAATGTACCTGAAGTATTGAAATCTAAAATGCCATGCAGTTCAGAGTGATGTATGTAATGTGAAAGCAATACTTTGTAGTATTTATGTAATGCTGGAAAAAGCAGCACTTTCATAAAGAAATGACAAATTCTACATTTATGTATTGTAAACAGTATATGCACTAATACACATTTGTTCCCTCTCTTGCATCAAATGAATCTTTCCCTAAAAGCAGTGCAAAACCTGATATTAGACAAAGCACTAAGGAATGTTAGAGAAAGAAATATGCAGAGGGCAGAGCAATACCAACCTTTTGGAAAAGAAGTTACCGAAACTAATCCAAATAAAATCTAGGTGGATCAGAGTGAGACCCCGAATGAAAAAACCAAGGGGAAAAATCTATTTATCTAATTGGGCAAAAACGGGTTTCTTGATTCGCACTGCACGTTATCTTCAAATAGTGTGATGCACCAGGTCAGTAGGTTGATGACGTATAATCCACAGCTACTTTATTCTCTTCATTGGATGGAAAAAGGAAAAAAACAATCACAGAGATGGACTTCGTCATGGATTTCTGGACATGTGGTAAAAGAATATATAGGAACATAAGACGGTAATAAATAAATATGGATTCTTTTTTCTTTTTTTAAGATGATGAACTTTCAGTGAAATCCAGCTCGTTTACACAGTAACTTGTTGTTAGGATGGAAAATACATCCAACTGGATACATTTTGTCTTGAAGTGCGAGGATGCTCCAAAAGTCAGGATACTTGCGAAAAAGGGGGGAAAATGTATTCCACTGCTGATATCAAGTAGTCAAACAAGCTTGTAGACTCACATATACTAATATCACAGCACAAAAACACCAGATGGGCTAATAGGCATGTCTTTATTCCACAATCCTAGGATCTTATCAGGTTTATGTAATTGAAGGCTTCATCTAGTAAGTAACTTGGAAAAGGTTATCTTCAACTCTCTGTTACACGAGTGCTCTTCTCCCCACTGAGCTGAGGAAGAGGTCTTACACAGCTACATCCACACTTGAGTAATCCAAACGAATGGCATCTACACCTATCCACACTAGGGTCCACATCAGTACATCCCAAATGCTTTGCATACATCCAGGAGGGTACATCCAACTATGCAGTCTTCACAGGTCTTCATGGCCATCAATCCACAACAAGAATAGCTCCACAAAGTGGTGGTTGGATCCTCTGTGATCTTGCGAAGTCTTCTTTGTATAGCTTCCATATTTGAGACGAAAATGTATTTAATATAAAAAGTTAACCTGAAACTTTAATGACTGAGATAGCCTAGGATGTACGCACTACATCTGTCTTTCCTGTAATGCTTAATAAATAGGAGGTTCTTCTATCCAGTTGTTCAAAACGTAAATCCAGAGTGGGCCGTATCCACAGATGCAAAAAAATCATAAAAAGTAGTCCATCCGTCTGATGTGGCCATGAGGAAGAAAATGTCGACAACCCGAGGAGATCCTTCACATAATGATATGTTACCTGCATGGATTCTTCAAAGAAAAGTACATCCTTCATAATAGGGATTTACTTCCAGTTTCAAGCGATTCCAAGTAAAAATCGAGGATATATCCCGTATTTAGGAGGAAAATGTTTAAAAGTATCCAATAGGGCCCCAAGGTAGTTTCCCACAAAATGTAATAAATCCAAAACTCACCAGGATATTCCTCACAGATGTAATATCCAAACCAGATGTCAGACCTTGAATAAGAAGTTACACTACCAAATGATAATGTGTGGTTAATTTACTTAAATCCCATGGGAAAGGCGAGTCAATTAGGATGAAAAGTGGATCCCTAATTACCTTTGTGCAACTCCCTTGAGGCATATATCCCTCATGAATAACCCCACTATGTGTTTAGGTTTTACACCTATCCAATACCTCGATTCCCCTGGTATTTAAGGGGAGGCCGTGTCCACTTACCCATCTATTCTCCGTTCATAACGTCCTTCTCTGGTGTGCAGGGACACAGGTGGGCCAAACACTGGACCAACTGTTGCCCTAGAGAATCCTGTAACGTCTCGACTGCTCGAGGGGGAGCTGTCTTCAAGGCCTCGAACAGCACTAGGGACTGACCCCGGTTCATTGTAGTCAGTTCGAAGGTCCCGGTCTCCCATCTTGTTGACAGCATTGTGAGCTTTCTGCGCACTTTTAATATCCACAAAATCCACAAAGGCTGCAACACCGCCCTCTGACCCTCGCTTCCGCAGAACTTTAACACTTTCCACACGGCCATACCTGAAAGGAAATGACAATAAAAACAAACAGGAAATTACATATACACCAGCTAAGATTAGAGCCAGCGTAGCCATTTTTCTGTAAATGGAGAGCAATAATAAAAGCAAAGAGCAATGATCCATCTCAAAATATGAACTAAAGAAAATTAACGCCAACTTATGCTTTTAGGCCTCTGAACAGATAAAACTGTCAGTGTCGGCGACAGTTATGCTGGGCGACTATGCTTAGCGTTACAAGTCATGTTGGGAGGTTTCTGTCGTTAATCAAACATCCCTCCGGGTACTAAAACATGTTAAATGTTCGTTTTCAACAACTATAAAAAGCATCTCATCAAACCGCAAT
This sequence comes from Notothenia coriiceps, assembly GCF_000735185.1. NCBI lineage: Eukaryota > Metazoa > Chordata > Actinopteri > Perciformes > Nototheniidae > Notothenia > Notothenia coriiceps. The sequence goes on from NW_011348324.1 coordinate 166,022, forward strand.
AGCTACCATTAACTTTCACTGGATGTAGTGTTTATTGTGTTGCAGATTAGCTATATGAGAAGTTATTCAAATGGTATTCACAAAATGTAGCAAATAATAAAGTTACATGGTTTGTATTTACTTCTACGAACATGATCATACAATGTATCATGTTATCTTCCTGTATATTAAAATACTAACGTTGATTTTGAGGGCAACACCTGGTTTGCTTTTACTTGTAAATTGGCAACATTAGAAAACAACACTGCGTGTGTTAGCAGGGTTCAAGTACTTCGACGTGAAGCAGCACAACAACTAGCTAACATTAGATGTTCAGGTCGGTGAGCTCAGTGATCGGTTGCAGATTGTATCTTCTCTACATTTATTATGTATCTAACAACACTGTTGACCAGAGCAATAGCGCTGCGAAGCACACGTCCCCGTTGCTAAATAACACACGGCATGTCATGCTATCTGACCTGCTGCTCCGCTAACGCTAGCTGACGTTTGGCTTTTACTAATCATGAAAACGTCTCGACTTCCCACAAAATGGTTGGTTGGGTGGTAGCTCGGTGGCTAGCACACCTAGCTACTTGCCTCCTTTAGCAAAAGTTAGCCAAATACTACAAACCGTAAACATGTCCACTTAAGCAGTACCATAACCAACACCTTGTTAAAATAACATTGCTGTGCTGCAACATAACAAAGGCAGAAACCCTCTGACTTGTAAAACTTGTAAAATGCTAACGTTAGCCGTGTTAGCATTAGGCTGCCCTTTGCGACGAGCTAACGTTAGTACCTAGCGCGCGCTGCTCAGCCAACACAGCTTGCGTAACCCACCGTTTAAAATGCTCCACGATCTTCTCCTCTCGAACATGTTCGGGTAAATTTCCCACCCAAAGGTGTCTGGTTTCCCGAACCATCTTGAGCTTTTCTTCCCCCCTTCAACCTCATATGATCTCGCACGTTTTCTATTCCCTGCCGGTCGGAGGTCCGCCTGTACAAAATGAACGACGGTGTGAATAATTTGGGCCTGGTAGCTGCTGCCCGTTTAGCTTTAGCTGCTGTCGCTGCGTCCCTGATCCATGTACGGGCACGAGCGTGAGACTCGTTCCTGATGGGTTTTGGGTGCGAGCTGCGCGGCCCCGAACTCGACGTGCTTGCGCGTACTCGACAGTTTACAAATAGACAACAACAATCGTCACGCGATTTCTTCAACGAGGAACAACCATACTTGTCTGCGCGGTCACGTGGTGCTGTCTGCAAGGTAATCAATGTGTTTCTATCATAATACCAGTAACATATACGTAGATCCCATCATATTTTTAACGCTCCTGTGTTGGATACATACCTTACATTTGAATTATTATATCAATATTATACAACATATTATTATGTGATATTGTACTCGCAGCACTCAGATCACAACCACCACGGCCCCTGACAATACAGACTGTTGTGCAATAAACCTGTAATGTGCAATACACAATTTGTATGGGCAAAACATAGCTTATATGTTCACTAAGCTATCAAAGCTGCTACAATTTCTTTGCCCTGGATAAGTACTTCTTTGTCTTTATTATTTTCTTATTACTAATGTGTTCTTTTCTCCACATTTAACATGTTAGCTATAATATTTTCTCCCTTGTTTACCTGCTATGGCACTTTTGCGGTAACGCTGTAAATAAAGGAATCTAACCTTTTCCTTTATGTTGAACCTATTCCCTGACAAATAGTTCCTAATGGGCTGCTGATAATTGCAATCACAGTCAATGTTTTTTTGTATTGTTTGTGAACACAAGAAAAAACTAGGACTAGCCTACATATAAATCTCTGGATCAGTTAATCAATTTATTGTTACATTTCTAATGTCAGAAGATAGTGAATAATGTGCATCACACATTCCAAGGACATAAAATGTTTTCAAATGTCTGAAACCCAGAGATCTATGTTCATGATGAGAAGGGGAAGATATTGATTAGAGTCAGGGGAATGGCTGAAGTTATATAAGCTCACTTTAAAGACCAGAAAAAAACACAAATGCTTTTATTTTTTTTACAGAAAATGTTTTAATATGTGTCTGATACAAAGAAATATATTTATACACAAATGTAATTTTGTTATACAGAACATAAATAACGAGACATTTCAGCTGGGATCTGAATTAGACTTTAACCTTGAAACATCAATTCAGTGTGAATAGTTCTATTTTTCAGGCAAAAGTACAACATATATGGTCCGTAAAAAATCTTCATATATTCTAAATGAAGTCACATCAAAAGCATCTTCAAGTGTTGGTCCATAATAATTGCTTTAAGATATGCTATTGTATCTGTTACACTTTATTTTATTCAAGCTCTAATATCCGTGGTCAATTTCCTCCCCAATATAACAGTTGTGAGTTAAATGTTAATCTTCTTTCCCATTGTTATCCTTAATTAAAGTGTATGTGTGTATTTAGCTAATATCATGTTGGAGATGTTGGAGCCTGCCTCTAGATAAAATATATTAGTTTACTTTTTTAAAGTTTTTTTTGATACAAAGGGTTAATGTGATTGAGAAACACTAGGCCTATACTGATTAAGATTTTTACAAAAAACTCAAATAATGCTCGCCGTACATTTTGGAAAAGGCTGTTGCATAAATATATTTGGTGCATTTTGTATTTTATTGAGTGCAAATGTATCAAGTATAAAATAAGAAAAGGAGGATTTTCAGAAAGCACGATATATTGTAATAAAAAAAAATCCAAAATAAGAAAGAAAAAACAAACATATTTCATTGTGGAAAAATATGTGTGACATTTGCAATCCAGAGTAAAATGCACATGCAAAGTCACCTATTATTTTTAAACCTGGAGTGGTGACATTTTTTCATTCATTTGTCTCGGCTCCAAGGCCAGTGTTAGTGCTGGCCAGAAACCAGGTTCAGATGGCAGGTTTTGCAGAGCAACTTCCCCTCCAATGGATAGCAGCCGCGTTCATTTGGTTCAGGAGAGAGCTGGATGACACACACCTGCAGACGATAAGAAAGACTTATCCACTGATGATGATTAATGTGTGTTTGCACACCGGTCATTGTGTACAGTACAGTTTGCTACACACTGTGTTCCTACCTCACATCTGTAGCAGTTCTCATGGTATGAGTTTCCCAGGCATTGAACATTATAGCTGTCAGTACCATCTTCTTTTGGAATGATTAGCTTGTTGCAGGCATTACACTTTGGAGCATACTTCCTTTATGGACAACATTTTAGAGAGAAAATAATATTAGATAAGTCGAGGCAACTTCATTTGCATAGCACCTTTTAAACAAAGCCAGTTTAAAGTCATCAATACTCAAGGTGAGCTTGTGGATTGTTTCCATGCGATTTGCTTGACACAATTTTAACAATCATACCTGTAATAGTCCCGGAGGCAATACACCTCCCCAACTTCTCCCTGAGCAAAAGCTTGCTCTCCAATTTCCTGTTTACATGTTGCACAGGTAAAACAAGAAAGGTGGTACGCTCGCTCCAGTGCACGGATCACATGATCTGTGATAACCTCCCCACAGGCCCAGCAAAGCTCCAGACTAGCCTAAGAGAGAGAAAAAAGGGTTATGGAATACACTTCTCTCACAAAATAATAATACAAAAATTCTACTGTTTAACCAAACCACTTAAATATCATATGTACGGTTTTTGAATCTCATATTTTATTTGTTTTTTACCACACCATGCAATGATAACACAACATTATTAACAACAGGTGACACGTTGGATAATCTTCAATTCTGTGCAAGCTAACTATAGCCACCTGGAAGGTATGGAAACACCCCTATTCAAATATGTAAAACATCAAAGAAGTCTTAAGAGAACAGTTAGCATTAACGTAAAGCATGAATGATTAGAAGTAAATAAGAATCCAAAAACAATCAATCGTGCAGGGCAGTATCTACCTGGTAGCAGTCTTCACAGAGGGGGATTCCTGCTTTGTTGTAGTACTGTTTACCAGCCAGGGGAATGTGACAAGATCTACACTGAAAGCAACCATCATGGTACGTCCTGTTCAAGGCCTCTATTGCGGGTTCAGATAGAGCCACAGGTTTCCTGCAGAAGCCACACACCTCTGCAGAGTACACAAACATCAAATGTCAAAGCGGCTCATAATAATATGTGTATTGTCAAAGTGGAAGAGTGTGTAAATAGAGATCACATTACCTCTACTCTCCCTGCTCGTGTCTTGCCCATTATTTTGGATCCCATGGGATTGTTCATCTTGTTTTAACCCACTAGATGGTGTGCTTGTTTCCACCTTAAATGAAAGGTGCATGCTTAATGTACAAGTCAACTGTAACCTGGAGCAGAAGTTGGCACTATTTATAAAATGCTTGATTTAAAAACAATAACAGAAAGTGTTCATGGTTGATGCTAGTAGAAAGGTAAAGGAAGACATAACCTCATAGAGGTCAAACTGGATAGGAGGTTGTAGAATAAAATCAACTTTGCAGAAACAAATGCCTTTTGAGGATTTACAAGTAATTATAATTACAAGATTTGGAGTATACAAGTATCTCATTAATCTGTCATTAATGAGAACCAAACATTATCATGAAGATATCTACATTTTGGAAAGTGCTTTTATTTAAGTTTTTTTTTTAAGTATCACTCTTTGTGTTTGAAGATTATGCATTGAAACCAATGCATAGTAAATACTTATATCGACAGTTGTAATCCTTCAATACTGGTGGGTTTTTTTTAAGTGAAGTTTTGTGTTTAAAACAGTAAATGACAGTGGTCGACATGAACGTTTTAGTGATGCAAATGTGACAGAGGTGTGCATACCTCTCTGTTGTAAATGGGCTGCTGGCCTGGGGTCAGAGAGCTGGAGGGAGGCGTCTGTGCAGGTGCAGGTGGAGGTGGAGGTGGAGGTGGAGGAAGTGCTGATTCTTCAGAGAGCGATGTTCCCAAAGATGAAGGAAGTGCTGCATCAGGAGGAGGAGCAGGGAAGAGCTCTGTTTGGCAAGAAACAATATTATTTTTAGTAATTTGTAGGATCTCGTTGGTTTTCGGGTCAGGGGGTCACAGGTTCAAACCCCACTGCAGTCAGCATGTCGTTGTGTCCCTGGGCAAGACACTTCACCCCAAATTGCTCCTGTGGGGATTGTCTACAGTATTGAGTATGCAAGTCGCTTTGGATAAAAGCGTCTAACAAGTGACATGTCATGGATCTTTTTCAAGTTAGAACTGAGGATAGTTGTAATAAGAAAATCAAAATATTATACACAAATATATATACATGTGCATACATACAGAAAATGCCACCCACCCACAAAATAATTAGAGAAGAAAGAAAAGAGAAAAAAGTGCTAATCACAAAAGAGAAAATAAAATAAAGTGAGAAAAAGATGCTTATGAAGTTATGCCTCCTAAATAAGTGTTTTGCTCCTCATAGTCAAACTAAAGTGAAAAAATGTCTGCATGTTTCAAGAAGATCGGTAGCAGCTGTTCCTTAGATATAGAACTTAAGTGTGAGAAAAGAGCTATGATTTCACCGATTAGCATTACATTGTTATAACTTTGTCAGATGAATGTTGGAAAGTTAAAAACTTGACACAGAACCAGGTAACTAGTATGCTGCTGATGGTTCTGAGATTTTGGAAAGAAAGGTCTAAAACTTGCAAAACAATAGTTTACACTGATACAAATATATTATCATGAATACCTGCAGGCCCTCTTTCATCTTCTTGAATCTTTCCTCTGCTGGGTTCAGGTTGGGCAGGTTTGGGGCTCTTGGGGTCTGAATGTCTAACTGAGGCCTCCTGACGAGTCTGGCCTTTGCTCTCTAAACTGCCCTCAGACTCAGACTGTGAGTTGTCCTCTTTCTTAAGTCTGCTGACGGGGATGTTGTCACTTGGGCTGACTCGTACAGCAGTTTGAGGCTTGTCTCTGGCCGGGGCGCTGTGAGCTTTGAGGACGGGCTGCTGCGGTGTCACAGTGGCTCGGTGAGGAGGCGCCAGAGTGATGAAGACAGAGGACACCAACCTTTTTGATGTAGCTGCTGATGCCATGGCTGTATACAACCCACACACAGCCTAAAAGGAGGACAGAACAAGTATGATGTACATTGCTTGCCATATGTAATGTTCAATAGTCCTTCAGAAACACTTCACAGACTCAACACATGACTTCATTTGTTTAGGTACCTTGGAGTGTGAGAAAAACAGCATACCAATAGTGGCCATGGCATTGTGTCCCTATTATCTCAATAATAATTGTACACATCCTCTCAGTCAACTTTGTGGGAGTGCTCTCTCTCACTTCAGAGGGGTAAACTCACACACTTACAGCTCTCATTAGTCAAAATGAATGGTTCTACAGGCAGAAAGCACAAACCTGGATCAACAGTTTTCTTAAAACCCACTCACTCTGTCTGTAAGCTGCCCTTACATACCTGGGAGAAAATGCGGATTGAAGACAGCTCTGTCTTTTCTTCTTTCTCCTTCCCTGCTCTGTATCTCAGAACTTCTGGTTTGTTTTCCCTCCTGTGAGCTGCCACTGAGAGAAGGCTTTACTCGGGCGACTATCAGCAGAAGGCCACTCCTTTTCCTTCTGCACCTCCCTCCAACTCTCTCGTCCGTCGACCCCTCCTCCTTCTCTGGCCGAATGACAATACCTCCTCCCCTCCCGACCGTAAAAGGTGAACAGTTAATCTCGAGCAAAGTGCAGTAAAAAACACATTCAAAACGACACATTCATGCATTATGAAAACTTGGCTGACTCACACAAACACACACACACCAACACAGTCACACACACATGCACAAAGACACACAAAGAGAGTCATGCAACAGTTGGGCAATCCAACAAAAACACACAGTCAGACTTTTTTACAATGTAATATACAGTATCACAGAGTATCTCATAAGGTTTTTGCCCTTAGATAGGCACCAGCCACCTCCCACTTCTTTATCTTTTTGCATGCCAGCAGGATGTGACTGTACCTGCCTTTTCCAGCAACTCTCTATCTCACTGTCCTCTTTCTCTCTCCTGTGCAGCTCTGCCTTATTGTTCTGTCAGCTTTATTTTCCCGACCTCCCTCATTGAGTCTGCCTCCTTTTTTCTTCTCCCTCTTTCCTTCTTCCCTTCCCCCACTACATTATATCACTTAAGCCTTGACTCACTATCAGTGTCACATGGCATTGCTTCCATTTGTGCACCACCGACGTCTGATAATATGTGGGGGGGCTTCATCAGACTCTCCTGGTGGAGCTTTCGTGGTTGAAGGCGGCCGTATAGGAGCAGCAGCAGCATTACAGTGCAATGAATCAGGGCATTGTGCAGGAGGAGATATTGGTGTATTAGGAGAGGATGGGGGGGGGGCATTGAGTGATGTCTGTGAGAGCTCTGAAAAAGCTGCTTTGTTGTGTTTGCTGCCCTCCACTAGAGAAACATATCAGGTCTGCTGATCAGCAAATATTGGGATGGGCTTCCTGAGGCAAACCCTCTACGCTCAAAAGGGAGGATGGAGTGAGAATAAAAGTGATCGGTGTGGGTCAGAGTGGAAGAAGAGTGAGAGAGGGTTAACAGGAGACGGGCTGAGGGGAGTGATGGGGGTCTCTGTTGTTCCTGCTCTGTGGAAAGGAATGCTGCGGTGATGTCACGGCTGCAGGAGGGAGCATGCCTACCGATGACACAATCCCCAGACCTCTACGCTCCGCCCCCCCCTACAGCCAAGATCCTCATTAAACCCTCTGAACCTCCTCAATGCGTCTACAGAATTAAGTTTCAGTTCACTTTCCAGCATCCCAAAATAACGTTTTACTTTAATCCGGAGTTTTGTGTCTACTTCGGTGAGAACAATGGATACAGAATGCAGGGAAATGAAGAGAAAGCAACAGGAAGAGGCCCAGTAGATATAAAAACAATGATGATTGCATGTTGTTGATGTTGATTTCCTGATTGCAAACATCTGCAGGGGTAGAACCAATACTTCTCAAGGAGAAACGCTGTTAGTTTAGCCAAACACCACAAGTGAGAGCAGGATTACTGCTTTGAGTAACATGCATCGAAGTACTTCAGTAATAAAGTTTGGGGAAATGGTGAGAGCTGGAGGCCAAGATAATGTCCCTTCTAAGGGTCTACAGCCAAAAACCAAGACTGCATTCTCCAAAATGCAACTGGTCTTTCATAGGACGTCCCCCCTTCCAAAAATAGTTTACAAAGTTCCTTTCAAAGGCACAGGATATAATTTACTTCTGCATCATACTTCTTACGTTGACGAGTAACTCATATCATGTGGAATATTAGTGGAGTGTCCCTTTAACTAGTGACTTATGGTTCCTGTAATTGGATATTTGGTACCAATACGGCACCCTTATGTTTAAAATGTACCTACTCTCCAATTTCTGTGCTACTCATCAAAAATATTTTAAAGGTTTTATTCATAAAGGAAGTGTTTCTGAAATAATGTCTTCAAAGTGTGAAGTTGTTTAGAAGATCTAATATACGTAATAAGTATAATTAGTGTGTCAAAAATGCATAAAAAAAGGCTACTTTATTAATTGTAAAATATTTACAATCCCTGACCAAAAATGTGTGCAGACGCACAGTTAGGAAGATCTGCTTTTGTTGCTCTGCCCCACATACTGTACTTTATGCTGTTGTATGAACCTTGGCACCATTGAACACGAGGGAAGCGGTGGAGGTCTTGGTGTGGGCATTGGTGTGGACATTTCATCAGCTTTCTGCTCATCTTTGTTCTTATCAAATAACTTTTAAAAGTCTGTTTGGTACAATTATGCTGCTACAATAGAAAAATGATCTGTAATGCAATATATTTAATAAGCAACTCGACAATCCCTTTATCATAACAAAAGTATCAATAATAACAGAAACATCTTCCTTTTAATACTGAAAAGCAGCAGCTAAATGGTGCAAAATCCTCCTCTTGCCTTCTGTTTAAAAAAAATAATACCAATAACAGTTAGTCTACAATTAGTGCCTTCAAGTGTGTATTCTTTTATTATGTAAACAGTGTTATTAGGATTCATTGAAATTCGAGGTAGTGTCCGGTTTCGTGATAGATTTTGGGCGCTCCATCAACTGTCATCTGATGATGTGTCCATCCTACGATCCTTCATTTTGTGATTTAAGTTCGGTTGATATTTTCTTCGTAGCTTCTTCTTCCTAAAAGTGAAGCATGACAAAATAAATGTAATTTTCAGATTTCTTAAAATTACTTACAAGTCGCACAACAGTTCTTTAATAGAGAAATAGTTATACTCGATAAATCGCAGTCCAAAAAGGGAACATCAAATATGTAAAATCCCTGAGTGAAGAGTTTATTCACACAGACCTGTAACGAGGCTCTCAGCAGATCCTGAGAGGGCAGCAGGCTGACCGCTTCCCCCAGAAAAGTGATGAGGACGTGGAGCACATCAGACCAGTTGCCCACGGTCAGCACCAGCACCAGCAGGGCTCCCAGCCGCAGCACCACAGTGTGAAACAGAGCTTCTGTGCCGGGCTTACGATGCTGATCCTCTGTGCAAAATAAACAACAAAACGTATACAACATTCATTATTGTGTTTTTGTGGTATTCTATAACCTAATTTTCCATGTATTGTTTTATCTGTGCGATTTTTAGGTGTATCCCTTATGGCCTACTGTTAGAAATGCACAATATTAAACAAGGTTATCTGATCTCATTAAAGAAAACGAGAAATCTTCTTAAAGACCATTTTCCTGACCTCTATACAAGGCTAGACAATCACCTTGGACGTAGACCACCAGGATGGAGTAGCAAAGCGTCAATGGAGTCCAAAACTTGAGTGCATCCTTCTGGGACAGGAAGTGGTCATAAACCGTGGCGGTGGAAGCCACAGCTGCTAGAGCGAAGACCAAGACGACCGCTCTTTGCAGTGAAGCCAGTATGGTGTGTCCGGAGGCCAGGAGGGTGATGCACTTCCCACAGTGAAGCTCTGTGCTATGAAGTGGGTAGAGTCTGGCCACATGGCTCCACAGACTGTGGCTGACACTTGCCAGTGCCCAGCTGAGAGCAGCTGCCAGAAAGAGGCTGAGGGAGCTGTGTGGAGCCCCCTGATGGAGGTAGCCCAGAGCACAGGAGAGCCCACAACCCAGAGTGAACTGGCTCTGGATCAGCAGCTGCTCCAGGCTTCTGCCATCAGCATCCTGAGTTAACATTGGTTTAGGAGTTTGGATGAAAATAGGTTAGACAAGCATTGGAAATATCTACATGTTGAACACTGTGGTAGGGTGTCATTTCACATTGTTCCCCCTGCTTCCACTCCTACTGCTATTTATTAAATGCTTTACTTTATTATATTCCCCTTTGGTTGTTTGTTTGTTTGTTTGTTCACCATGTAAAGTGGCCTTGGGTCCCTTGAAAGGCGCGATACAAAAGTAATCTACTATTATTATATTTAAAAATCACAAAAAACACAATAAAGCATGTTTTCTGGTCATTTAATAAAAAGTTAAATAAACACATGGTAAAGCCATATTCAGTTCAACTCTGTGTGAATAAAAAACTACTTAAAAGTACTTTATCATTTACCTAAGATCATTTATCTTAGAGCAGAATGAACTGAAATTACAGAGAAACATAAGCATAACCTATTTTTCAAACAATATATAAAAAATAAATATGATATATTATTTTATATTGTTAGAGCAATAATGCCCCCCTAAAAGAAGACACATACACATAACAAGTCTAAATCAATGCGTTATCTGTTCATGTGTTTGGGACACTCACCAGTCGTGCTGTTGCCCAGGAAGAAACAGCTCTGAGAGAAAACTCCAGCACGATCAGAGAGGAAACCCTCGATCCCACCAGAGACAGAAGGACCGTCAGGAACCAGAACTGGAGAGATGTGGTCCAGTTTCCTCTCAGACGACTGCCAGTTGAGGAGGAGTCCTGTTTGCTTTCAGTTTCAGTCTCAGAACCACTGTGTGGATGGGGGTAATCAGACAAAAAATGCACACATATAAACACATACATACAATACACAGTTTTCTCCTTTCAAATAACTCACCTGCATGTTTGAATAAAGTTGTAGACTCTCAACAAGTTGCACAGCACTGCTATACCACAGGCACCCACAATACCTTTGAAGCATAAGTAACACCACAGCCAAAAAATAAGTATACAAAGAAAGTACTCTACCCAAAGTCTGATTTTTATTTCGCTGAAGATATAAACATATGATCAACTCACCTTGAAAGAAACAGTCTAGTGGGTTGGAATCTAAAATAATCCATTCAAAAATTCCCAGGATCCAGGAGAAGGGAAAGAACATTTTTATGGTTTCCTTATAATATACAGTAGATACCGTGCTATGATCACCCACCCATGCTTTTCAATCTAAAAACCTGTTTAGAATCTACAAGTTAGTTAATGCTGAGTGCCAAACCTTCACGCTGCCTTTATTTCCTCCCCTTACTGAGCTCCATGTTTAAGGTCCAAAGGTCAAATGTGATTGGAGTTTGTTCGTCGTCATTCTAATCATTTGCTGATCAAAGAGGCTGAAATCCTCTCAAAAACTAGGCTAACAGATCCCTGTTTAACCAGATGAAATAGAATCATCCTTTGCTTACAATGCATCTTAGATATTAAGTAATTAAAAGATGCTGCAATTATGTCCAAGAGGATACAAAAAAACGAGTTTATTAAATACATTTTATATATACAAAACCACTTATTATTGTTAATATTCAAAGGCTTGAAGTATTTTTAGGTTGCAATTCTGTACATAAAAACCTCAATTTGATACGTCAGCAAATAAAAACATTCCCATCCGATGTTTTTTTCTCACATTTAACAGACAAGGCAAATAGAATGATTTAACCTGCAACAAATCACGGCAGCCACACTGGGAGATACATATAATACAGAGCTTGTGTTTTAATAATCCAGGCTTGTGTTTTTATCTGAACTAAATTAATATGACTGCGAGCCATCAGGACTCTCACTCCTCTCTTTTTAGCTTTACTGCCAGCAGACACATGCAATTCATTTTGAGGTATTAAAGGCAAAACTTGGTAGTTTGACAGCATACATTTAAATATATTTAAGAAATTGTAGGAAGCCCTGAAAATGTTAGTTTGAGTTTGTGCAACATGTTTCGAACTTTATGAAGCATTTAATGCTGATCCGTCTTCTTTTCTTCAAACACAGGGAGTGTCACTTAAATTGTTCCACGTAAAATACGCTCATTCTTGTTCTGAGAAGATGTTAGAAGACAAGATTGATATGACTCGTCTGTGAGAAGGTCCGATATTCAGTGTTAAGGTTAGAGTAGCCGAGTGGAGTCAGAGGTTCAGGATGTTTCAGCCCTGTTGGTCCTTCACTGTCTGTTGCCTCAACAGATCCCAGAACAGCATGCTGAGCATTGTGTGTGGGGCCAAGCGCAGGAAGACAGGGCCCATGCCTTTATAAAAGCCCCTCAGGCCCTCAGCCTGGCACACCTTCAGCATACAATCTGAAAATCCATGGTACAGACGCCCCTGAAAGATGGATCAGAAAACAGTGTTAAGTTTGATTGGCCAGAATTCTTACAAAAAACGTTTTTGTGCCATTATTTAGCGCAATAACACATTTTTATGAAAAGAGCATCTATTTGATTTAGTCATTATTCTATTGCTATTTTAATCCAAAATTATTTATTTTCATTTACTTTGAAGCACAAAACACAATTGAAATAGATGTTTTGCACAAATCTCTACGGAGAAACTAAGCGTTACACATCTGTTGATTAAATCAACTAATTCATTAATCAACAAAAGAGTGTTAATCAACTAAGACTTTCTTTAGTCGAGGATTTAACATAGGTTATTTAAACTCACCCTACGAAACTCATCCACGGGCTGATTGTATAGTCGTGTACTGATGACGTCAAAAGGTGTCATGCTGACGGCGACAGCTATTCCGCTGATCATGGCGGCTATCAAAGTCGTGAGCCAGCTGTTAGGACTAACCCACTACATAAAATAAAATAAATGGATTACAAACAGATGTTGACTTTTTTACTTTTTGGCTGATGGATTCACGTCAACTGTTAAATAAGTGTTATAAAACTGTCAGCTGTTTATCTCCTCTACCTGGGAATGTGACATCCATTCCTTGGCTGACGTGAAGGTTGCCAGTTGAGCAGCTGATCCCATCATGACCCGAGGCACGGCCCCATTCACACCCCTCCACAGACCAATTACACCGTCTCTTCTATATATGGTAACAAAGGCATCAGACACTCCCTGAAAAGAAGAAAACAAAGGCATTGGTGTGCTGGAAGTAACAGATAATAGCACTTAATGATACGGTGTATATCATGTGGTGGTAGATGTTGATAGAAATATGTTGAATAATGGATTGAAAAGCCTTTTCCAATGCATGTATTGTTTCACATCAGCGCACTGTATGTAGTCTGACTATAACAGCAGTGCAATGCCGTTTGTGTAAAAACGTTTCTTGATGGCATTGAGACCACTGGATCTCGTGATCAGAGCTGTATTTGTATTCATTCATCCCTACAACTTGCAGACATTAAAATCAGTATATAGAGTATCTAGATATAGTGTTATCGCATTGTCTTCCTAAATTACAGGAAAAATAAAGAAGGCTTTTCATTTTTTATGTAAAACGCATACTATTTTCCTAAGCATTTGATGACATGTTTACTATGACATCCTTTCAGATGAAACAACGAATAATGTATTCATGTGTCTTACCAGGTGGTTATGCTGGTGGCCTACTGCTATGGCCTCCACAGTCTGAGCCTGCAGGTGGGTCTTCACCTGTAGAGAACAATGAAGCACAAATGATTAATCAGTATTCAGCCAATATTAAATCCTAGGCCATAAAAAAACAGACTAATTATTGTCCATACGTCAGTTAATGTCCGTGTCAGATGCAACAATGACGGGTAACTCTGCTAATAATGACCAGGTTTGAGTCACATAACATAAACTTGTTGCGAGAAATAAATTCCTCAGTAGTCCTCAATTGAGTCCCTAAAGATCAAACAGCAGTAATATCATGCACAAAACCAAAATGGCTCTCCAGTTGATCTTAAGTTTCAATAAAAATGACCTTCAGCCCTGCGTCCTTCAAACACTGCCAGCACCAAGCAGCCACACGATACTGTATATTTCTGGCAGCAGCGGGTAGGTGGAAGCGGAGTGTGGAGTATATTTAGTGAACTAGATATAGTCAAATGTGTTGTCAAAACTATTTTGTCTTTCCATGACGGTGCAAAAGGTTGGTTTGCGTTTCCATGACGGTGCAAAGATGGTTCAAATGTATTGACTGACAACTGAGAAAGAATCACAACAACACGACTCCTGCCGATTTAAAAGACATGCAGAGGACATTCATAAATTGCAATTCAAGAAACAGAGACAGACAGGTGTGAATGTCTAAACATTTTGAGTCTCGTCTTGTTTTATAGATGTACTTAAAGCTGAAGGGGACCTGGATGTGAGCCGGTGGTTAATCAAAAAATATTTTACTCATCCATGTGGACAAGTATAGTAGTCATCCTTATATCATAGTTTTATCTTGTATTCTTTCCAAAGTAGATGTCATTAAAACCTTATCTGTGATTAAGCTGACCACATACACCCATATAATGTCTCTTCCCTCACGAGCGCTCATGCTGGATTAAAATAGATGTAGGACATTTGAGACCTCTTTGAAATCGAGCTTGTTGGCTTTCCTTTCTCTCATTATGTTGAGTTACAATACCTTTGTTGAAGCTAAATGCTTGTGGTTTGAAATGTCACCTTTTAATTTAAGTTTTTCCAAATGTATTTTTATACCTTTTTCCAAATAATTTATTATTAGGTTGTTTCAAAACGGACCATGTTCAGTTAAAAAAATAAAAGTTACCACCATAATTTCATAGCCTGAAACTAAATTGCATTTGTAGTTCCTTGGCAGGTCACAAGTAAAATACAAAAAACTGTATTTTTGAGGATCTGATAGACTTTACTGAGTGAGTACATAAAGTCACAGATCAGAGGATGGGCCAATCCATTTAAAATGTTATACATCATGCACAGGTTTGAATATCATCTTAATTACTCAAATCTCAATAGATTGTAATAGAAGGTGTTTCTGTCCCCATTTATTTTACAAAGATAATTTGCTGTTGTTTTCATGTTTTCCTCTTTAAACTCCTTTAGAAGCTTTCCTCTTTATATTTTCCTTTAGTGACAGAGAAGTTATCGTTCTGTCTAAACGTTTTTCTAACTTCACTTCATACAACTCTTAGATCGACTTGTACATTGAAATTGTTAGTCGCCATTTTTTCTCCTGTCCGTACTGGTCTTGAAAATAATACTTTCTAAGGCGATTTAAATAGAAAGAGCATCATCCAGATTTACAGTTGAACCTTTCCTTTACTATAGAAACGCACCATAAAAACTATGACTAATAGTGACTGATATGAATGACCTTTGGACAGCTCTTGCTTTATCGTGTTACGCAAGCATTGTGCGTAAATGAACAGTGTAATCTAACTTCACTTATAGTGGCTGTCGCTAATGCGTTTACAAAGCTGACAAATGCATTTTGTTGCTACACCAGGTGCAAATATGGTCTGATGGTTGAGGTCATAGAACAGGTGTATTCAAACTACATGGTCTGTTTGAGTAAAAAGAGTGTTACACTAAACCCTTTTGCATCATTTATCTGAAGCTTAACACAAAGAGTAATTAATTAAACATATCGTCTTTTCACATGAGCTCACGCCTTCTTTAAGTCAGTGGTTAACCACAGTGGCTGTTAATTATTTAATTTATTTGGTTTTCTTTAACGTGTTACAGTTGGAGTGTAACCTAATTTAAGGAGCCACCATTGTGGTACATGGGGTTTCAATTTCCCATTACGTCTAGTTTTTTACCTTAAGGGTTCACACACAGAAACCCCCATATGACCTCATGGCAGATATATTGTCCAACATTAAGAGGACTTATTTCAAATGTTTACAAAAAAGAGACAACTACAACCCAAGATTATGCTTCAACGGTAACATTCATCTTTTAGGTATGCATTTGTTATACAGTAGCTGGCCACAACATAGCATACACTACAATGGCTTGTAATACATACTGATTTAATCGAAAACATAAAAGAGCTGAGCTATACTGATCAATTGTGACCAGGAGCTATCAATGGTTTCCAAAGAGAAAAACTGATAATGTGTAATTAAAATGGGCAGTAAGACTTCAGGTAGATGTGTATTAATTTCCATTTCTATGCTCTGGCTCTGTGTTTTATTTTGTTGACTTGTCGATGAGGTTTTCTTTTTGCGAACCCTGGCAGCAAAACAATTGTCCCCTAGACTCTAGACTAGAGGGACAAGAAAAATGACCTTGAACTTTAACACAAAATACACAAGAGAGTCTGAAGAGGGTAAAATTCAATTCAAACTGCTCACACAAGAACTGCATCCTTTGATGAGGGGAACTTCTGAAAGAGGTTGCTTTAAAGAAAGAAACTGTAGTAAACTTACCAGGTAGGCAGGAGAGGCAATGAAGGCCCCCAGGGCCCCGGCCACAGCCCCTGACAGCAGACTCCCCCCGTGGAAGGAGGTGACGCCCAGAGATTCACAGTATGAGTAGGAGCCCAGCCTCACACCGTTCATCACACCCTGGTACATCAGCCCGGCAGAGAGTCCCTTCTGCAGGCCCCGGAGCCCGTCTGTTCGGCCCACCACCCACAGGGCCTGCAGGGCCCCGCGGTAGTGTCTCTGGTAGGACCCCCGTGCACGCAGCTCTCCCTGAAGCTGCAGACGAGTCTTTACCACCTCCAGGGGGTTGGTGAAGACACAGGCAGCGCAGCAGGAGAAAGCTCCCAGAGCAAAGTCCAGAGGAGGCCAGACGACCAGAGGGGGCCGCGAGGGGCCGAGGGTGCTGCGGGGTTCCGCAGACACAGTGGATGCCATCCTGTGGGAAGGCTGGGCGCCAAACACAGACTCTTCTGGTGAAGGTTTCAGCAGCTGAACATCTGTCATCCCTGGAAGTGAGTGTCCTGCCAGTGTGACTTGTCCCCCTTTAATCAGTTTGTTAGGGAACAGGGATTGTGTATCTCACGTAGTACAGGACAATGAAGTCAGTGATGATATCAGCTTTTGTGATAACTGATCTAACATAAGTTTGGTATGTGTCCCCTGCGACAATGCAGGTCAGTGAGCGCATTGGTGTACCTCTGTAGAGGCTTTCATTAGCTTCCTTGACTGTCAGTCTGTTCAACAGAGGCACCATCTGCAAGAGAATGTATTCATGTGTAAGTTATACAAATAATCATTGTGAGGTTCAGGTGTGTTCACAAAAGGCTGGACAAAGAGTGCTTGTGCTTCAAGAGACAGACTGTGAGGTGTTGGAATGGAAACATTCAGGTATTAGCCCATTTGAAGCCACTAAACCTGAACAAACGATAGAGGACATCTTCAAGAGCAGACGATCTCGCACACTGAAGTTCACCTGACACTCACAAGCCACCAGCAACTATAGTCAAACTCATTCAAACCAACCTTTAACTTCATTAAACCAACACGGTACAAGTCACACTCAAATAGAACAAACTACTCTCCTGAGCCTTTTGAAAGTTCTGGAAAATGTCTCTTGAATCTTGATACTTCATTCAGAAACTCACAGTCTTTGGTGATCCTCCTGTGCAGCTCCATTCCTCCTCTCTCCCCCATCATTGTAAACATGTGTTCTCAGCACATTCATTGTCAAGGTTCGCTCCCCTTAAATCTCACCGGAGCCTATACGGTTTCCGTGCTGTCTGTCACGTCATCACATCCCCGGGGCTGCACCAATCACAGCGTTGCCCCATTCCCTGGGCTGCACCAATCACAGCGCTCCGCTCCGCTCTGCCCCCGCACTGGACCTATGGGATCTCTCTGGGTAAAAGGTTAATGTTGGTCAAGGGGGGGTACTGTCTGAGGGAAAGGAGACGATACTGACTCTCAGGTGTCTGAACAAGGTTAATCCGCTGGAGATAAATGAGGACAATCTCAGAAACAAAACAGACAAACCCGTGCTCTGTTTTACCTCTGAACTATTTGTTTAACTTAGTTATTTTCTTATGTTAACCAGACATTTTGTTGTATAAAACATTAAGAAAAACTTACTCACAACTGCTAGGAGTTTGTTTTTAAATTAGCTATAAATGATGACGAAAAAAAGACTCGTCTACTGTATGCAGAGCAGACACTTGAGGGCGCACTTCTACAGCTCTTTAATGATTAGGGGAAAATAAGTCTTGAAATGTGTAACTCAACCTACAAATCAAAAGATGGGTTGGTTATATTTTTGAAACATTTAACCATTTAAAAATAAGCAGAAAAGGACTTCCGTTTCAATAAAATGTTTTCAATTCAAATTAAATGTCAGTCCACGAATGAAAAAAAAATACCTAATGCTAATAACTTCAACATTCAATGACAATTTCATAGAAATTTGACAGGTTTTAAATGCACAACTTACAATTGCTTATTGCAAATGTAAAACTTTCTTAAAGCTAGTTTTCAAAGAAATCTATAAACCCAGTAGTGTTTAAATATTACCATTAAGCAGAGTCCTTTTTAAATATCATATTTAGGTTTCCAGCTGCATGTAAAATCAATTATTTTGGATGGTTTTACTCATCTCAAATTAACATTTTGAATAAATGTTCAGAAAAAAAATGGACGTTTGAAAATTGTAGATTGATGACAACTTGACAAACCCATATGATGAAGAAGTTCACATGCTATGATTGAAGCTTGTGATAACCAAATAATAGACTTGATGGTGAGATATTTTTTAATTGCAGTAATGTTTGATAAACACACACACATACACACAGCAGGAATTTAAAGACGGTGACCGACCAGACATGGAGGCCTTTATTGTTTAACTATGTTTATAGTACAGTGCCACATCTCTCATCCGCCATGGCGCCCGACACAATAGTCAACAACTTTTAACCACCACCGTGCACACATAACACACTCACACTGTTTTCTGCATTGCAGGTTTAAAGAGCGATACAAAAGCAAGGTAGTCTATAAACGTTTCTGCGTCAGTTCTTCCAAGAGTTCGGAGGAGGGCGACACAGAAAAAAATTAATGTTATTTTTTGGTTGATCACCTTTTTGGGAACAACAACAAAATGTCTTGTCTAATCACTGCAGTCACAAACACACATACTGACACACCCATACCACCAGTCAGTATTCTCATTCAACCAAATGTTTTTATCAAAGTGTAGTTAAAAGTGTTGTATTTTGAACGCTTGCAGGCAGAAGGGATAATAGTGAATTTCTGAAGTGGAACAACTAACAATGATTATGTTCTTTTCCAATAATCCTCTCTATAGGAAAAAGGCCTTGTTTGTCATTTCCCTTGTGTGATCACAGGGCGGAGCGTCCGTCCTACCCATCCCGCCTAAAGCTGCATTACCTCTTAGCGCGTACAAAGTACAAGGCGTTAGTTTTAGGGTAGTACTTCACATTCTGTTTCTTGTCCATGAGGCCACCAAAAATGATGAGCTCTCCTCTTCCCTGTACCACTGTGTGGAGGCTGGTCTCCGGAGGCCCTGTTACCGCGGCGGGGGTCCCGTTCCCGTAAACTCTCCAGGACACCACCCGCGCAGACTTGGCCCTGGAAACATCCAACACGTACATCTGCATAGGCTTGCAGTTGAGAGACTGGTATAGAGGTTTCCCTACGTTCAGGCTTTGGGGTGGGTGATGGCCCAGACGCCGTGCAATAGGTGGGATAGCGTGTCCATCAGCTCCAGCAGCCTGCGGAGGGCTGGAGGAGGAAGACGGAGGGGTTCCAGGTGGACCGGCTCCTCCACCGCTTCCTCCTCCAGGAGAAGCCCCCTGTGTCTGAAGGGAAGACGATGACGACGGTAAAGATGAGGAAGATTTGTTTTTCACTGCCTCCAGACCTCGTCGTAAGGCAGCGGGGGACACTGCTCCTGGGGGAGTGTGTGGGGAGCCGGCAGGAGGGGTATGCAGGCCGTTGGTACTGGGCACCTCAGGGTGCTGAGCGGCAGCAAGAGGAGACTCCCAGCCATAGTCTGTGGAGGCATTTAGGAGGGGCCGTGAGGAAGGAGAGGCAGCCTGGGCCGGGCTGGTCTTTGGTGAAGGGGAGGATCCGTTTAATAACGGGGGAACTGCAGGAAGAGGAGGGCTGTCTGGGCCTTGTGAAGGAGACGGCTGCTGGGGGGAGGAGGGGCTCCCTTCTCTGGCCCCTCTCGCTGATGGCCGAGGTCTCAGCGTGCCCCATCGGCCATTTACACAAGGAGCCTCTTCAACTGTTCCCAGGACAACGCCGGCCGCCCCGCTCCGAACAGGAGACTGAGAGCGCAGGGAAGGCGGTTCGGAGCCCAGAGGGCCCGGTGAGGCACTTATCGGGGAGGGCCGAGAGTTAAGACTTGGGCTGAGAGGTGCACGGCCAGATGGAGCTTGTGAGAACACCACCACACACTGGCCCACCTTTAGGTGAATGAAGAGATCAGAAATGAGACATTAGTGATCATTCTTATTCACATACATGCAGAATATGACAACAGCTAAGTACTTTTTTCAAAATGAAGGTTTAATAAAAAACGGGGAAACCCACAAGTAATTTGCAAGGGATAGCTTTGTTTTGTTTTCTTCTGGTATGTCATGTTCAAAGTCGCAGGCAGGGTTGGAAAACAGTGGAAATGCTGCGGCGGTGATTTATTTGTATATCTGTTATTCATTTAGCTTGCTTTACGATGACCAGCGAAGACAACTTGAAAAGGGTTTTAAGACAGACACTTACTCTACAAGCTGGGTGACACCACAGCTCTGGGGCCCCGTGCTCCTCGTTCTCCACCTGCAGCTGCTGCCACCTCCATGGTGGTGAATCCATGTGAAGGAGCCAGGCATCTTTAAGGAGCTTAAAACACACAAGACAACCGTTTAGATCAACCTGGTCACTTAACGTCACATGGAACATTTGCCAATAGATTAAAGATGTGTTGTTTTGATACTCGAGTGGATAAACAAAAGCTTACTGCATTAGGACCGCCACAGCCTCCCAAGATGAGCAGCGTCTGATCATCAATCACAATCTAAGAGGAAAACATTGAATAGATATCATTTCATTTGATTTAGAAAAGGGGAAGTTTCTGCTACATAACTTGCAAAATGCATTTAGAGGGGAAAGCAGGACAACAACTCTACTTTAAGTATCTTTATCGTGAGATCATTAGAAGTAAAAAAAAAAAGAAAGAAGATCAAACAAGCAATAACATGTCTAAGATTGAAGGAATGGAATATTTGACTAGTTTGAATGTTTAAGCCTTACTTGTGATTGGCCTCCTCGCGGGTGGGGTAAGGGGCCAGATATGGGGGGTTTGGACCAGGACCATTGCTCCAGATCCAGAACCCAGACTTCATTACTCCTGATCAGAATTATCAGAGACAACACGGTGAGGTGTGACAGACACAGATTTCAATCTGAGATACAATTCAATTACCAAATGTAGGACTTGAAAGGCTGAAATATGTAAGGTTTTACATTAAATAACATTAGATGTTTGTTATAAAGGTGCAGTGTGGTTGGCAGTGTTACAGCTCATGTGAGTTTTGGTTTCAAGTCTAGTTTCTTATGTAAAAGCGATATAACATCTTATCAGGATTTTCTTCACAATATGTTTAAACTCAAAAGAAGGAAAAAATAGAAACTTTAAAACATACAGGATCATTGTCCCCTTAGGCGCGTTCACACCGGAGTACTTTTCCCATTTAGTTCCGTTAGTACCCCTTATGTTGCGTTCACAACAAAAAGAGTACTTAGTGCCGGGAACTTTTACCCCCATTTTTAGTGCCTGCTAGAGAGGTGGCACCAAAAAAGTACAAATTTCGATTGGCTGGGCGAATTGCAAACTACGCCCCGTAAAACTCTGAAAAGTTTTGTGAAGCCGCCATTGTATTTGCTGGCATTAGCATTAGCATTAGCCCCGCGCACCAACGGAGAGAGAATAACTTATGGCAACACAAAAAAAAACATGGGAGCGGTGGAGTGATGAGGAGGTGTCGGCGTTCTGGCGATTTACTCGGAAGGCCAGAACTCCCCCAACTCCGGGGAATTCCGGCCGGGGACTTTGGGTGGCAGTATACGATGTGAAGTTGTTTGCGTGTTTGCGGGTTTGCCTGCCAGTAAATCCAAAGCAGAAGAAGACGAAGTGACGTCAGCGGCTCATTTGCATAATCTTCCAACAGGGAACTTATTCCGGTGTGAATGCGATCTGTACTCAGTTCCATGGGGGTACTAAGTGCCGGCACTAAATACGGCAAAGTACTTGGTGTGAAAGCGGCTCATCTTCACCTTTGATTTGTGCTGCTTATATTAAAAAAAGCTATTCTTACATTTGCCTAGCTCCCAGTGATCCACCAAAAACCACCATGGTGTTTCCAATCACAGATGAAGAGTGACCAGCCATCGGTGGAGGTCCATGTGTTGTTACTATACAGTTCCACCTGAGAGAACAGAAGAAAAAGAGAATCACAAAAAGTTAAAAAAGACAAACTAAAACGTAAAATTGAATCACATGTCACAACTACATCCTTTCGCTCCAGTAATGAAGTCTGCCTCACCAGTTTTTTGAAGGAGAGTAGGTGTGGATCTCATCAAAAAACCTTTCTGGTTGGTGCAGTGGATATGGGCTCGGCCGCGTCCATCCCCCAAACAGCACTAACAGATCTTTGTGCATCACTAGAGTTGCCCCAGCTTTAGGAGATGGATAAGAGCCTGAAATGAAAAGACCAAAGATATGAAATCACATTTTCTCTAAATAAGTATGATGTTATATGTGTGAATTAATGCAAAAAAAAAAATATATATATATATATATATATACCTAAACATATAAATCACCTTTGAGTAAACTGTTCCTTAATACATTCAGTGAAAAAGACCAAACAGAAATGGAAAACACAGCACAGGGTGAGACTACGTGACTCTTTTTCAGTTTAACCCAGTGGCGAACCGTGTCTATCACAACTAGACCTTTTGTAGACACACACCACCCCCCCCGGCGTTATAATGTCCGTCTTTTCACTGAATTGTCGTCTTAACTAGCGGGCCTTCTAGAGTACCCTGGAACCGAGGGAAACTGAAAGAATACGCCCATTGGGTACAAATCAATATATACGCTCTCATTCAGTGCAACAGCCAGGGCATTCTATCAAGGATATAGAATACCTTGGTTGAAGGATATTCTACCCAGAGACCCAGAAAAAAGATCTGATTGGTTGCTTTCTTTTCTAACACAAAACCACTGAAATGCGTAGTGCATGGTCTTAGAAGGAGAAACAAATCAACGTAACACTGTAATATTACAGATCAATAACACAGATATGCTGATGACACTGTCATTTATGTCCATGCAAAAAGCAAGGCCCAAGCTGCGGCCAAATTAAATGATGCAATGGTTCATGTAAATCAATGGCTTACTGACTAACAGCTATATCTGAATGTTGTATCTGAATGTTAAGAAGACAGTCTGTATGTTTTTTAGCAAGACCAACACTGTATCACACTGTGAACCCAAGGTCTATGTGTTTGGGGAGGTCATTCAAACAGTTACACATTTTAAATATCTAGGCATTATCCTTGACACTACTTTATCCTTCAAAAAACAAGTGAGAAAGGTAATGCAAATAACTAAATACAATCTAGCAAACTTTAGATATATAAGGAACTGTTTGACAACACCTGTAGCAAAACTCTATATGACTGCCATGATCCTTCCCCACCTAACATACTGTATGACCAGCTGGGCCCAGGCGAATAGCACAACATTAAGGCCTATCCTGTCACTTCACAAACAAGCTCTAAAAGCTTTGGACAGAAAACCTAAGCTATACCACCATTGCAAAATCCTGGACAAACATAACCTGCTCAGCTGGGAAAATATTTTAATATAATAATATTTTGAAACACACTGATGCATGTCTCATTTTTAAAATTCTAAACGGCAAGGCACCCCCACCACTCTGCACTTTTATACAGCAGAAAAATTCAAACAGCAGAACCACAAGGTCTGCCCTAAGAGGGGACTGTGTAGTCCCTCTTAGGCCCAGTTCCTTTGGTAAACACTGTTTCTCTGTGAGGGCACCAACACTCTGGAACACAATACCAAAAGGAATAACACCTCCTATCATACATTTAATCACAATCATAAGAACTGGCTTTTAAACCATCAAAAATGTGAACACTTTTAACTGTATCGAGCAGGCATGATGATATTTCATCTGTTTGCATGTTTCTTTGTTCCTCTCTATGGTTGTACTGCTATTTATTTATTGTTGTACTGATGTTGTCTGCTGTACTTTATTTAATTATGTTTTTATTTTCTAGTCTTGTTGTGGTCATTTAACATCTTGCCAAGGACAACAGTCGAAAATTAGCCTGCTGGCTAATTCTGGCTCATTTACAGCAAATGTGAATTAATGTACACTGTCCTTTAAATAAACAAACAAACAAACAAACAAACAAAAAAACAGATACGATTCTCATTTATTCATTTTATTTATATAATTAAATCGATTTTTTGTTTGTTTTATCTGAGTGTTCCAGGGTATTCTCTGAATACCTTGAAGGCCCTGACGGTTCGCCACTGGTTTAACCTCACATTCAAGTGACAAAAAAACTCACATTAATTGTATGTTGCAGTAGGCCAAACGTCTCGCAGTAAGGTGCTCTTTACAGACGTCTTTACCTCTTAAGCCATAGCATGCAATTTCATAAAAAGTGCACTAGTAAAATAATTTCCCTCAATATAATTTTATCAGAGCTACATTTTCATTACACCTACTGTGTATTCAGTTGCTGCTGCTGAGCATATGACTACTACATTAACTTAATGTGGTTCGCCCTCCCACAGTTCCCTTACATAAGCTTCTTGTGCAGCTTTCTTTTTTTTTTTTACCAGAGTAACAGCTTACATTTCTGTTTACTGTTAAATGTTACTGCTTGTAACCTACTCATACCTGAGGCTAAAGGGCGGATCCACTCCTTGCTGTTGAGGTCAAGTCTCCACAGATCATTGAAGGCAGCATTGCAGCTACTCTGAGTGCAACCCCCAAACACATACATGGACTGGTTTGAGTCGTAATAACATGCACCTGCAACGGAAAGAAGATCAATTAACCCCAACACACAGTGGACTCTAAAGAGTTGTGTAATGTCAGTGTAATAGTATTTTCTCTACATCAACATGCACTTTGAGATGAGTAGCATCTTTATGTCAGTGACATCAAAAACATATTTATTCTCTTCATGAATCACTAAACTTGCAATGGGCAGGAGCCAATTTATCTCCTGCACATTCATAATATTTTCCACAGCTTAAATGCACAGAAACATTTTGAGATGTTTGATAACCTGAAGTTCTTTTTCTTTGACTTCTGGTAAAAAACTGTATATTTGACCACTCATTTTGATACGATGTAGAGTAAAGCAGCATATACTGACTGTGTGAGAAGCGCTGAGTTATTGGGGTTCCTGGATATGGGTATGTGCGACTTTCCCACTGGATATTTCCCTCCTGGACAGCTTTCAAGAAACCGTGGTAGCATTGATAAGCAACACCTAGTTCAGATAAAATAATTGTTAGCAACACACATTTTACAAGTGAACTTTGTTCTGCATTTAAGTGTTACTTTTTAATCGGCTCCCTCTCAGGTGTGTAAAGCTAATGTTAACTCATACACACTGTAAGGCTAACCAGTCCCACTCAGGATTCAGTTTGCTACAAGACTATGTATGTGAGAGGCATACCTTTAATGAGACGATACCACTGCTTACATACAAGAGCAGCGGTTTTGTGCTCCTGGTAAGGTGAGAGGAAGGACAGAATATATTCAAGAACTTCCTCTGGCAACTCAACCATGGTTCTCCCCCCTCGTTTGGCACAATTGTCCATGTTCCCTTCTTGTCGGCAGGACCCCATGTTTGCCTCTTCCTCCTCTGTTATCCCAGCAGGATCTGCACCATCATCTTCTGTATCCATGGCAACAAAGCATCCATCCTCATTATCAGGGGAGCGGGACATTATCGTCTGAGAAACGGAGACATGTTTGAGATGTATGCACTTATCTTCGTTAGTATATCTTTCATCATCTACAATTACCTACACTGTATCTACGGTCAATATACACCATCTATTATAATACTCACCCTTTTTACACTTGCCCTATTTGTGTTTTATCGCATGTTTGCAACTCAGATTTAACTAGGATGATTTCCTTAAACAAACTTGAAATAGAATAGGTCTTACCAAAGAAAGCCAATGTCACTGAAAAGCTATAACCACCACAACAGTTTTGTGGCATGGTGCTCATCAGTCTTAGTTGTTACACCCAATGTCTGAAACGGGTGGTGCCCTTTCTTTAGACTTGGCCCCCTCTTATATCGTTAGCTACATCAAAATAGCTGTGGTTAGCCATCACATACTAAATGAAACGCTGAACTGCTAATGCTACCACCCTAAAGATAACCACCCATAAGAATACATGAAACATGGTACAAGCCATGTTTAAAATAGGACTTGCTTTTGTTACACAACACTGACTAACCGGCGGGTAAGGTTGTATGTTATAGGATTTGACGTTGGATCCTCAGACAATATATGTTAGCACTGGCTAACGCTAGCTTACTGGTCGTGAGCATCCAAGCTAACGTTAAGATTCATTTATCATAAGCTAACGGTGTTAAATACAGCTTACAAGTTTTCTTATAAATACATTTTCCTAAAATGCAAAATTGTTACGTATGTAAATGACACGGCAACCTTTCAGGGCAGCAGTCTCGGCTACAGTTACACCCATCTAACTAACAAGCTAGCTAGCTGATATATCCAGTCTGCTGCTGATAATCTATGCTAACGCTAGCTCGAGCAGAAGCAGTAATTAACTAGTTCCTCTAATGTCAGACACATTATGTCAATTTCACCCCTGCACTGTTGCAGTATTGTTAATACCGTTGTTGTAGCCGTGGATATTTGATGGCCGTGAGTGTTTGTGTTTGCTGTTCTTTCCCCCGGTATCAGCTCCGGAGTTTCCTCTGCAGCCTCCAAACAGTCGCCATCTTCCGCTCTGTGAACAACGTCCTCCGCAGCACAGCGACGCAGCACCGCCGCCAACCGTCTGCACCAGGGTGGGTCTCCTGGACCAACACTGCGCCCCCAGCTGATACAGGGGGATAATATTTCACCCAGGGGAAAGTTAGAATAACGCTGTATAATTACCCGATTTTAAAAGTGTAGCAAATTACAAAATACCATCATCGTCAATTATAAATGTTATCTTGGGAAATCAATCAATGCATCCTTTTGAGAATGGGTGATAGCATACCCACAGGAGGATAACACAGAAAGTGGAATAGATTTGGTTAACTCTCCAAAAAAAACGTTTATGCATTTAAATGAGCGCTGAGAGTGTAATGGCTTTTTTTCTTTAAAGAAAAAATGTTGTACAAACCTCAACATCAAATAATAACAAAACTTAATTACAAATGCATGGTTCCAACAAAATCACATTACATAGATTACATCACATGCAAAATCATAACAATAAAATATGGTACAAATATATAAAATAATAATAATTAGTGTTTTTCAAATAAAAACTATACAAGTATACTAATGACTGCTTATATTTACTAATTAAGATGGAAAATACATTTGAAGATGACATCTCTTTCTATGTTTGGACTGTTTACACAAGGGGTGTCCAAATATTATTTGGAGACCACTAGTGTAGAATATATATTACCTCACTAGAGGTGAGGTAATATAAGTTAGCAAAATCAATCAAATAGGTGAATTAAGCTTGATACTTGAAAATGCTGTAAGAAACACAACAGCCTTCCTCACAGCTCTCCAGAGGGTTTCATTTATTTAGTTTGCAGCTCATGTATTAAAACAGAAACTTCAGATTGCATAAAGATGTTATGCAAATAAGTGATTGGGTTTTTTATATGAACTAAGATTTTGAACATTTTTCCAACTTTAATTGATTGAATTTATTTGAAAAGTGGGCACACATGATACTGTGATATATATTTGTACATAATGTATTTAATTAGTACAATATATGACAAGCACAAGTTTAATTTCATTATACTATTTTAATTAGCTGAGGGCCATTTCGAACTGGGCCGCGGGCCTCATTTGGCCCCCGGCCGTAGTTTGGACACCCCTGGTTTACACCCTCTGGACTTTGAAGTTATATTATTTGGGATTAATTATAAGCTCATTGAAGCCTCTATACTTGCTTTTTCTGAAGTTTGACCATAAGTGTGCAATATAGAGTGGTGTACAATATGCTCCCCTAAGAGACATTTCCCTCCATCTGTAGGCACACACTCAACTTGCATGTAACGATGACATTTATGTTTGATATGGAAATGGCCCCTTTTTAATACAATTAATACAAAAAATAAAAGTGCTGCAATTCTGACATTTGTTAGACGGTTAAAGTGTTACATTTGCCGGTGTGTGTGTCCACTATCTTTGTTTTTAAATGGGCACATTGTATTGATCTAAATTATACTTAAATGACCGATAGTAAAAGAGAGGTGGTTACATTGTATATCAATAATCCAAATTTGCAAAATAACTAAAGGTATAAGGTTGTAAAAGTATACAATTGACCTCTGAATTGTATTGGATAAGAGTACTAAATTGCACAAATGTTGTAAATTGTAATACTCAAGTAAAGTGAAAAAATATCGAAATGTACTTAAGTACTGTACTTGAGTTGAGTAAATACTACATCCACTAAACGCCTCAAAAAAAGTAAAACTGTTACAGGATTTGTATTTTGAAAAGTAGGCCTATTTATTTATTTTATTATATCATAACTTAGTACTTTTTTAACATATGTAACATTAAGCTGTCTGTGGTTCTTTCCTGCTGTAACGATGCAAATATCCCCTCTGTGGGACTAATAAAGGTATTCTGATTCTGATTCTGAAAAACAAGGAAACCTATTTGCCAATTTCTGATGCTGTGCTCAAGTCCCTATCGTTCATTTCCACATCCGCCACTTGTTTGTTACATTCATAGACTGGTTACAGCTATTATGTTGGGTCATTTGTGGATTTCCCTTTCATACAAACGGAACTATGATGCAACACAGTTATATTTGCAGTAACTTTCATGGCATTCATATAATTGCACGTTTGCACTTTAGCGTTCTTACATGTCTAGTGGTGTGTCGGTGCCACGTACAAGACTTGAACGCAACACTTCCCTTCGATACCACGGTGTCACACAAACAGCCTCAAAATCAAATATAAACAGCCTCAGCCAACTCTCACCGCTCTATCCTCAAACAAAACAGTGCGAATTAGTGCACATATTTCTAATTGTTAAGTTACACGGATAAAGCGTCAGTCAGTTAAATGTCACATTTGAATGACTATTTCTGCCCGTTAAGTTGTCTTGTCGGAGGTTAGCAATTGGACGCCACCTAAGCTAACGTCAATATAACGTAATTTCCCCTCTTGTTTTACGGCTATACTAAGAGGCACTGCTCCCATGTTACACACTATCTAATTCAGCTGTCAACAATCCAAAACTATTGTTTACACACAGTGTTTTTTCGTCCGAGCGACGTGTGGACCACACTGGATTTAGCGAGGTCGACATTACGCCAGTTTTAAAGTAGCAGGCAGCAGCAGCCAGGGGGGATTGCCCTCAGTTAAGCATTAGCGCTAGCAGGCTAACACGCGGCCAAGCGGCGGGTTGTGAGTTTGTTCATCATTCAATTCTCATTTGATCACCAACACCCGTGAGTTTGAGCTACCCGTGGGTGTGTGTGAGCTCTGCCCAACATCCCATGCACCTCTGTGTGGATGAGAGAGAGTTAGAGGAGCCGGAGAGCTAACCAGCAGTCCTGTTAAACATGGAGGATGAAGAGGTTGCAGAGAGCTGGGAAGAGGCGGCGGACAGCGGGGTGAGAAACACTAACTTTGTACAGATATTATTCTAAACAAGAGTTGAATTCACATATCCAGTCGCAAAGCAATGATCCGCAATACTCTGTGTGTCTGGCGTTTGAATTCCTGATTTAAACATGTTTTTATTTCGGGTTGTTTTTTCATCATAGAAATCAGCTTGTTTTCCTCACCGAGTCTTGTAGGCCTCACACTGTCCCATAACAACACAGGACAAATGCTGGCTTCATGGCCATTTTACCGAGAAAAATGATATTATAATGTTTCAAATCCCAATGTATATCCATAAAGAAAACTTGTTTTTTTTTAAAAAGTCAACTTTTTCAAATGTATCATTTCTTTAGACCCAACTATTGCGGATATGAAAGGCTGGACTTAGTCATGTAATACCATACCACCAACAGTTGACCTAAATTATATATTTAGATTTTCAGCAAACATATTTAGCTGATTTGTCTTGCCTTGTTGGTAGATTGGTGGATTTGTTGGTCAAATTATCTGTTAGCTATACAGACGGTCCACTTTCTATGATTCTTTTTTTTGGTAACCTATCCCCCCTGTCATTACATTTTATTTTTCTATTACAACATTTAAAGTGGCTGCTAAGCATGACCATTTCACTTTTGTGACCCAACATGATAACATTATTATGGATTAAATGGAAATGTTATGGTTGAGTTGCTGCATCATTTTATCCTCTCATCCTTATTACTGCAAACTGAAATCCAACAGCTGGCAACATTTTGATATGATGGTGAGATATGTACAGTCTACCATGTTTTATCACAAAATATACATCTCAACTTCTGATTAAAAATGAATACAACAGTGCACTCAATAAAAAAAACAAGTAGGAGCTGAGTACATTTCTTTACAAATGGTCAAGTATGTGATGCCCCCCATGATATATTACACATTTTCAATTTGAGGTCATCAGGGAATATAATCTGCAATGATTAAACCATTCCATAATATCTGAAAAAACTTAAAGGCAGTTTTCTTTATTTCCATCAATAAGGCAGCAAATTAAATATCTGGTAAAAATGTTTGCTGTTCAGGTCAATGGTACACATAATCAACTTGTTGGATTACAAATGTCTTACATTTGTTTCTCTCCCCAGGAAATAGACAGAAGGTTTGAGGCCAAACTGAAAATAAACCAGGAGGCAAAGTAAACAAAGCAATTTATCAAAAAGAATGGTAAATGTATGGTTCTAATGGATATTATTTTCTTACAGTAATTGTATATCTCTCACTTGTTTTTGCCTGTACAGGAAGTCCATCCTGGGGTCTCGTGGCTCTCCTGTTCGGACTGCTATTGTAATTCAGGATGACTCTTTGCCTGCAGCACCCCCACCACAAATTAGAATTTTGAAACGTCCCTCAAACGGTAATGCAGGAAACCTTGCGTCGTCGACTCGTCCCTCTCAGCAGATGAAGTCTCTGGCCCAGCGGGAGGCAGAGTATGCAGAAGCACGAAGAAGGATCTTGGGTAGTGCCTCTTCAGATGATGTGCCTCAGGACAATCCAAGCCAGGACAGGTAAGACAAAACAACAACAAAGAAGAACAACAAATAAATTGACAAAGTACCTAAAACACTATTATTCATTTCTTCTCTTTTCTTCTCATATCATAAGGCCAAGTCGTATGAGCGTGCAGCAACCTTCAGAACCAATTCGTCCAAACACTCATGTGATCCGCCAGCCCAGTGGCCCGGATGGCACATCGGGCTTCAGACTCTGCAGATAAACAGGAACTACTTGCTGCAAGGAATCAGCTGTCTACCTAGGAGGGCATAAAGGGTGGCAGTTAAAGGGGTTGTTTGTGGTATGAAGAGCAGAGCGGTGGGGTGAGACAAAATGTAACAGACAAAAGTATTACGAAGACGCAGCATGGATTGAAATGAGCTTCTCCACCCTCTCTCTACTCTGCTTACTGGCATGGTCTTTGGCTTTCACATTGTCTTTTCCTTCTGTGGAAAGCTGCAAGGGTCTGGCAGAGATCCGCCAAAGATCTGAAACCCCTTCTGTTCCACACTGTGAACAGGCTTTGGCCTCACATCCCTACACACTGTGATACTTTGATGCCACATGAGGTGCCCTATGATTTTAAGTATGATTGGCCAGACAAGGACATCAGGTGTCTGTCTCTTCAGGGAGAATAAGAAGAGCTCTCCAATATGTGGGAGTTCTCCTGAGAGAAGCAAGCTAACGAGCTGGCCTTTCCACTGATGGAGTGTGGATCATGGCTGGGTGTCCACCGGAGAGCTGGCCTTAGTTTGTTGGGTCCAGTGGAAATTAAGTGTGTGACAGGGCTGGGAGTTTACTATGTGTCCAACAGCTTGAGTGCAAGTGAGAGAAAGTCAAACTGATCCAACAGTTTGAGGCTCAAAAGGGCATTTTTATACTGTAGTTGTGTAACAATGGCGGAGGCCCATAGCAGGTCTTTCCACCATCCATAGGCCTCCGTTCGGCCCTTGTGGCCATGAAAGGAACACCCGGTGGGCACACAGCCTGTGGCCAAAGATTGCAGATCTCAAGGACAGAATGTCACTAAATCAAAGCTTATTCAAGCAATAAGATGAATTTACTCCCTGTATTATTTTTACAAACTGCCTAATTACCTGTGCTGTGTTTTCTTTGAAGTTACCCTTTTTTTTAAATAGTTAACATTGTTATTTTCCCCATGTTTGTGTTTTTATTTTTCTGAGACAAAAGTATGTTTGAGATCAGTAGTTTGCCAGATATTAGATGATTTAGCCTTCAGGCTAAACTTTATTGGTAGTGTCATTAAATGTTATGAAAGTGGAAGAAGTCGGAGCTATTCATGAATTGAACATCTTAAGTCATTCTGTATTAATGTCCCAATGTGTGCTGCCTTGCTGTTTCTCTTAATTGCTGTGTTGGAACCTTTCTTACAGCCAACTGCATTGCATCGGTCCAGACAAGAGGATTTTGATCAGTTTTCACACCAGTTTAAATATATTGACTGATAGTGTTAAGATTATGGTTTAGTCTTCAGAAATAACTATTTGATGCCCAGCATGGAGGATGATACAAACATGACATCTGTGTTTTTTTGAAAAAGGTTAGGACATTTTTTGTTAGAACTACAAATATGAACACAAATATTTTGGATATCTCATTTTTTATTATTTTCCTTAACAACGAAGCCAAATGTCCCTTGCCCGGATTGAATGCCTTTCATGTGGTGTTTTTCCACACAGAGATACACCATTCTTTGCTACCCATTGAAATAAAAGTTTGCAAATCATGAAATCAATAAACTCATCAAATACTGATAATTACTGCAGCTATTTTTGAACTATTTGACACTTGTATGCCTTAAATGAAAACATATTCCTACACACACTTTCCAACGGGTAGTGCTTGCTAATATTGAGCTTTCTGTGTATTGTAATAGGATTTATTTAACAAAATAATGAACCAATGTCATTGAGGCACAGTTTATAGCAGCAACAGCTTTAGGCATGTAATAAATCATATTCAGTAAGCGTGCAATAACGCTTTTGTTAAGGAAGTGTAAGACGTTTGACCATAATTTATCCAAATAGTTTCCAATGTCAGAAAACCATTGATTGGTAATATTTGCAAGAAAAAAGGTGAATTGAAACTGACGAATGGTAAATTAAATAACCTTCACACAGCATCCAACTTAGAAAAATTGATTCAACTGCTACATTTGGACCACTTTTACAACCTCACTTGCTTCAAGAACACACGAAAAACAGTCATTTAGGGTAATAATGAATTCATTGTTTATTGTCCATTTGTGAGAGTTGACGATTCTGTTATTGATATACAAGTGTCTATTGCAGCGCTAACATCTCAATGTTTTTGTTTTATGACTTTGTACACTAATTGTTATACTGTCCCAGGAATTAGTAAATGAAATGGATTTACTATCCTTTCAAATTGAAAATTAAAAGCGAAAAAAACATCCTGTATCTATATGATCTACACATGAAGCTTTGTTTCAGTCATTCACCACCATCTGTTTACTTTGAGGTGGATTTGATGTCATTGTCTACTTAAAACTTGAAAAACAAATGAAATTTGAATACCCTTTAATAAACACACTTCAAACTTGGGGAATGATTTTCATCTTGCATAGAGCTCATTGCATGGGTATACTTTTTACTTCTACTCTACTACATTTTGGAAGCAAATTGTGTACTTTTTACTCCAATACATTTATCTTACAGATTAATTGGTAACACTTTACAATAAGACCCTTATAAAGGGTTTACGAATAGTTTGTAATTTATTTATTAATTAGGTTGTGAACACTTTATAAATCATTAATAAGCTTTTATAAGACATGAGATAAACAGGGCACCTGTGACCGGTTGCTTGCCAAATAGTGAGCCCACATTTATCTGTACTGCTAAGCCTTATATTGGCCACTTAGCTTACTTCGTCTTCTTCATCAGCCAGCATCCTTGGGATCTGTTGTTCACAGAGTTGATTCTCGCTAAGTAGCCAATATAAGGCTTAGTCATCTTGCCAAAGAGCGAGCCTGTGTTAATGAATGAAAAATAGAACTGGTTTATAAATGGTTCTTAATGATTAATAAAGTGTTTACAACCTAATTATAACCCCTTTATGAATCCTTTATAAGGGTAGTCTTATTGTAAAGTGGTGCCGATTAATTTACTAGTACCTTTACACATTCAGATTTTGACACACAATACTTAGGAAAAACCATTACAAAATGATTATTTTGGTATTAAACCATCCAACGTTATATTCTAAAACAATGAGTGGGTTAACAGAACATTTCATTGGCAGTCATTTTAGCAAGAAGTTTGTTGTTCCAAAAATAGTTCACAGTTCCAGCTTCTTGAATGTGTGAATATGCTTCTTTTGCTCCAAAATATTTCAAATGTTTTAGTTTTTCTTCAATGAGTACTTCTAGTCCTAATACCTGAAGTGCAGTTATATTTTCGTACCTAAAGACTTTTACTTGAGTACCATTATTGATGTAGTACTTTTACTAGAAATTGACTATTTTAAGAGTTTGTATTAGTACTTCAACTTAAGTGAAGGATCTGAATACCTATTCCACCGTGAGACTACTGTACTTAGTAGGCCTACTTACTATTCCGAGTACCTTCTCAGGTCAGTAGCCCTAACCACCCCGGCCAGGCGCGGCGCTGTTTGAACCGAACACCGCGGCTCGCTTTGGGATCCTGTCGTCCATCTGTCTGCTTCTTCAACTGGTGTCCATTGAACGTCGGAAGTTGGTTCTGATAGTTTAGTGAAACTTGACAAAATGGCAGAGGACAACAGTTATGAGTCAATGCTCTGTGTTAAGCCCGAGGTCCACGTTTACAAGATCCCCCCGCGGGCTTCGAACCGTGGATATCGGTAAGTAGAGCAGTAACGGTTGTAACTGACGAGTCTGTTGGACTGCGGGACAAGTGTCCGTCACCATGCTAATTTAAGTACATCCATTATCGGACAGCCAATTGTTAGAATGTATGTTGTTGTGCTTCTTCAACTATAACGTGCACGATGATGGTTAAAACATACACAAACTTTAACTTTAAAACTTTATATAAACAGAGATACCCCTGCTGGCTGAAAAATATGCTAAGGGATAGGTATGCTACTCACGTTAGCATTATTTCCAAACACAAGTTTGCAGCTGTAACTTCAACTGTTCACTTAAATCGGTCACAACATTCCTAACGATCATAATTGACTGTGAATTGAAACTGGTGTTCACTTTTAATGTAGAAGACATGATGCCACTGCTGCTCACTACAAGCATGGACAGTTTAAATTGATTCGCGTCATGGCTGTCCGATAATGAATGTTAGAATTAATGCTAGCAGTTGTATAAGCTACGTGTCAGCGATAAAAGTAAAGCAAAAAAGAAATGTATGGATTACTGTTAAACTGTGACAAAGTTAACTTGAGTCAATACCAAACTAGGACTGATCCTTGATGTCATTCTCTAACATTCAATTAAGTTTAGTACGACAGAAAACAATAAAACAACTATAACTCAATGTCCAGTTGCAAGCTTTTTGTAGAGCTTTCCACTGAATCTCACGGTGTTCCTACACAGATTTGATTTGCTCTAGTCTAGTCTAATGTAAACTGATATGTATGTCATGTTTTGTTTTGTTAATAAAGACAGACATTCTGAAAGTATCTTTGTTTGGTATTGTGGTAATCTACGGTTTTGTTTTGTCTTCTGTATATTGTTTTTCTTCATTTATCAGCAAAGAAAGGAGTTCCCTTTTGACATAGATATATTCAAGTATTCCTGGACATTTTCACTTCCTCTTGATGTGCAAAGCTGCAGCTGCCTGTGTAAAAACAGTGATCAAGTCAGCCACTTTCACACTAAGATGTGTGTTTCCTGTTTTTCTAGTGCTGCTGACTGGAAGCTGGATGAACCTTCATGGAGTGGCAGGATGAAAATTACTGCTAAAGGCAAGATAGCCTACATCAAGTTAGAGGACAAAAACACAGGTAAACACACTCTTTACAACTGACTCATTTAGGTGAGTAACTTAGCCTTCTAAAAGAACCATAGTGACCAGTATCAGTAAAGCACCTACTGTTAAAAGTGAGCCATCAGTTGTCATCAATGACACAGCTTTAGGTGGCACAAGATAAGGGTTTATTAATGATAAAGGCAATGTTACAATAAGGCTATAAATAATTCAATATTTTGTGTCACCACTTTAATTACAATATGCTGAAAGGTTATTATGAGGCTAAACAAATGCTTAACTTTGAGACAGTGTTTGTGTAATTTTGGATGATGTCAAGCACCCAGAAACACATTTGAACTTGCTCTTCATGTAATGTAGATAGGATAACATAACTTGTTTGCAACATATTTAAATTGCTGTTTCTGTCTTTAGAAGTGGTTAAGTGGCTAAGGCTGGTTACAAAGGCTTGGTTTGTTTTTGGGTTGTTGTTGTTCAGGTTATTGCTTTGGTAAATTTGAAGCAGATTTGAAGCCCTTTCACATTTTTAATTGTACACATTTAGTATCAAAGTGAGCTTTAGACTCTCTGACTTGAGATTGTCACAAAATTTAACAAAACTAATATCTTCTGTTAACTTTAAAGTTATCTTTTTCTTTGTAGGAGAGCTGTTCGCCCAAGCTCCAGTTGAACAGTATCCAGGGTGTGTAGTTGAATCGGTATCAGACTCTAGCAGGTATTTTGTGATCCGGATAGAAGATGGCAATGGTAAGACACTTTTATCAGAGACTCTGCTTTTGTTAAATATTTCATCCTGTCATGCATAAGGTGCCCTCGTGATATTGTTTTTTATCTTTCGTAAAGGACGTCACGCTTTTATTGGTCTGGGTTTTGCTGATCGTGGAGACTCTTTTGACTTCAACGTAGCTTTACAAGACCATTTTAAGTAAGTACACTTCTCTTAACACACCTTTTTACATGATCTTGTACATATTAATAAGCAAATCCTGATACATTAACGTGATTATGTTTAAATGTGAAAGTGTGAGCGACATGCTAACTTGTACATTTGCTTTCTGAGAAGATAATTGTGCACATTGGTCCATCACATATATTGTATATCATTTATGAGAAAGGTGTTTGCTACAATATATAACATTCAATACTGTTGTTCATCTGTATCTTAATACTGCAGTGACCCAGTTTGTCTTTTCCTAGCTGGAACTAAATGATAATTATTATGCTTTCAAACTCTTTTTTTAAAGGTGGGTGAAGCAAGAAGGCGAGATCGCAAAACAGGAAGCTTCTGATATCGTAGCACCTAAGCTGGACCTCAGCTTTAAAGAGGGACAGACAATCAAGATCAGTATTGGGGTAAGTCATTCAGCCCCAACTTTACAGATGTAAAACAATCACTAACAGGGCTCCTTCAAAGTTGGAAAATGTTACATTTTTACTTTTGTTTTCAAAGTAAGTAATATGCTTGAATTGGAATATTCTCCTTGAAATATGCCTGCTACACAATAACTCATGCAAACCTAAGCTACTTTACTATTTGAATTGAAACTATGCCTTATTAGTTATGTTTCTCAAACTACTTGGAGCAGACTCACATCCTAAATGAGTAAAGTAAAATAACTAAATGAGTAACTTGAGCAGCACTTTTCTAATGTAGATATTCTGCTGGAATGATCTGATCAGTTTGTCAATTTCAGCCTTGTTGTTGTCTTAAGGAATCAGACATTGTTGCGCATACGCAATCTTTGTAAACTGTTATAGAACAAAAATATTTAAAGGTTGTCTGTTATTTGAAATTTGAACATTTTTTTCTTGGGTTCTTTTCATTCATAGCTAGATAAGTCCTATTTTGCCCCCTAATTCTTGAATCTGTTAAGTTAAAATGAAAGTATATACTTTGAAATGCAGGGGATACAATAATTCCATAAACATTTTAACAATTGCGTTTTTATTAACCATTTACATTATAAAGGTTTGGAAGATCTGGATATTTTTGGTTAAGTTTCCTCGAAAGTGCTTACTCTTAAAGGTGTAAGAACCCTTTAATGATAAATTGACATATTTTAAGAAGAAAAGAGTAAAGGTTCAAGACGTTCTAAAACTGTGTCTATCTCAGAACATCAAGAAGAGGGAAGCAGGTGGTGCCAAACCGCGGGGAATGGCTGGGGTTCTCCTCCCACCTCCACCAGGTGTTAAAGCTGGAGGTGTCATACCGCCCCCCGTGGGACAGCCGCCAGTCTTAGCTGTGCAGACTGACACTGGTAACAACCGTTCTATTATATAAAATATGTATAAAATACGTTCACATCTTTTAAACAATATTTTTCTCCACATCCAGCGTCTCTTTTAGACTTCGGGTCCCCCGGCCCCGCCGCCCCGCCCAGCACCGACGTGTGGGGAGATTTCACATCTGCAGGCGCCAAGTACGTTTTCTCAAAAAAAGTCACCTGTATTTTTGTCTGTGTATTAATTCATCGTGTCCATCATTCACATTTTGTATTTGTTTAACAGAATTCAAACACTTTCAATGATGCCCATGTCTAGAATGCATTATAAAGTGCTTATAAAGCACAATAAATATGTGTGCCTATAGTCTTAAGTCATTATAATGTGTTTTTAAAATCTGTTATTATTAAGTGCTTACAAGTAAACAGTGCTAGAAGCAGATAACAATGCAAAATAAACATAGGTGTCATAGGCTGGGTTTTCATTATTTCTTCTATGATTGTCATCATCACACTTTCATCTCCCCGCTCTCCTCCACAGCTCCAGCCAAGATGGTGTCAAAGCGGGAGGATGGGTGCAGTTTAGTTGAGTGGTGAGAAAATGTGAACACACACTCAGGTTCCAAACATTCCTTGGATAGCACGATTGTGGCAAAAAGAAAGTAAGAGAGGAACTGTTGGCAAATGTAACTGGCTCATTTGTTTTTGAATTTGTTCTCATAAACTACAGCCCACAGACAACACACTTTTTGAGGAACAAACAGTAAACATGTAAATATTTTTTACAATCCTATATATGTTTCAAACTCTGCCATGAAGTGGGATCTTTTGATTTTAGAAATCCGGTGATCACCTAACCATCATTATTGTTAATGCTTGAAGAGCAGTAAGCATGGTGATGGTTAAACGCAAAGATTGTTTTGTTACACTAACCAGATAGAAGTGTCTATCCACTGCCTTCAATCAAATGTTCCCTTATTTTATTTCCTTTTTCTATTCTGTCACTGTTCAGAATCAGATTTGATCGTATTCTTCGTCTTTAAGACCCATCCTACATTTATCTCATTTACACCAGCACCACTCATCTCAAGGTTGTTTTTTTACCATTTTGGGAACATTAGTGTACCTGTTGAAGTGTCCATGTTTAGTTTAACACCAATGTGTGTGTTTCTGTTTACTAGTTTGAGGAGATCTTGGAAAACTATTATGATATTTAATTAGGTTCACATTAAACCTCTTAAGCCTACATTAAATATACCCAGACTTTTAAATCATGGTGTTGGAAAGTCATAATAGCAATTTTTTTCTGTTTGTCACACACATTGGAACATATTTTTGTTTACGTTTGTCTGTGTGTACGCCTTTCATCTGTCTTTTCCTTGTGTTTTTTTTCTGTGGTTTTAAAAATGTGCCTTTTACCAAACAGAATTTTCCTCAATCTTGTCGCTAATTTGTATCGATTATTTCATTATAAGTGCCTTTCTGGAAACAATCGAAATGTATAAAATGTAAACCTATGTCCTCTTGTAAATAAACAATATATTTCATTGACTCTTGTATTCAATTTTTATTGGTGAACTGTTCTGCTTGTGAGATTGAGAGAGATGTTCTCCAGGGCTCATGTTACACATTTCAACTCTTCAAAGCTGCAGTATTTCTCAGATATCAGTATGATAGAGTACTGCACCAATTTAGCGTACTTAGTTACCTCAGTTATTAACAGCATTATCTAAGAGGATTGTCTAAAAGTCCAGATTTTTTCTTTTAATGATATGGATTGGATTTAACTTCAGGAAGGTTTCCACAGCTGTGTCCCATTTATTTTCATTGTGAGTGAATTGCAAAAAATGAGCCACTACTTTGAAAAACCTAAATGTTGTAGGTTTTTGAGGACTTATAGGAGTTATAATATAAGATAATTTGAGCATATTTAGTGCAAATAGCTACATGGTTCAGGCATTAAAGAAGTAAGCGTCATTAAATATATTTCTAATTTAGTAGTGGAAGAAGCACTTATTATATTTTATTTAAGTTAAAATTGAAATATCACAACATAAAAACAATCTGTTAACAAGAAACAACAGTCCTGTATTCAAAGTCTTTCCAACTACTGCTTTCAAAATATACCTTCAATTCCAGTTAGTATTCATTATGCAAAATGGCTCACGACTTCTCATAACTTAT
Organism: Notothenia coriiceps; assembly: GCF_000735185.1. NCBI lineage: Eukaryota > Metazoa > Chordata > Actinopteri > Perciformes > Nototheniidae > Notothenia > Notothenia coriiceps. The sequence continues at coordinate 206,896 of NW_011348324.1, forward strand.
TTCTTACTCTACTTGTTTATTTACAAAAATATTTGAAATAAAGATCCAATCTACTTTGTTATACTGCTGAGCATCTACATCCTTATATGACTTGATCATTTATCAGTTGGTATATATTTTTATTAGAATAATTTGACTCAACGTTCTAGTAAATGCTGTTGTCAAATAAATGTAGTGCAGTGAAAAGTACAATATTGGCCACCAAAAGGTAGCTGAGCAGAAGTAAAGGAAAAACTCAGTTAAAGAACAAGTACCTAGAAACAGTTTTAAATTACATTCTTCTACTACGCACTGGGTGTTATGTTAAAATATGGTGTTCCTTGCATTTTGAGCCTCGCTTGGGCTCAAGGAATTGTTTTAATCTATAATTCACAAGCATTTGTATAAAAAACGTGTTTATTGATGGGTTTCATTCCAACGGTGTTGACAGAAACGAGCTGATGGCAGCAGCCTCGTGAGAATAGACTCAGTTAACAGGCTGATGCTCGACTGGAAGTCCCTCCCCGGAAAAAGCATGGAGGAAGATTTCAGAGGAAGGAGACACTGATGGTAGGCTTCATTTAAAACTGCTGAATGAGGATTGTTTCTGCCTCTGTAATGTTAAAACCCGCTCAGAAGAATGGAGGGACGGCAGGATAACAACCATCAGACCTATCTGTCGAGGTGAGGCTTTAAATCAAACAGGGAAGTGGACGTTTTCACCGCGTTTACAATAACATCATGTGGGTGAATGGCGCTACATAAGGCTTTATAATATGGGTAAGCAGCGCCATTGTGTCTGGGTATAATAGTATCCGCTGCTGGAAAACCCTTCAAACATGATAGTTAAGTTTGCACGGATGCTACACAGTTTAACATACAATCCTCCTCTTCCTTCTCCTCCTCCCGCCTCCAACTCTTAAGACTTTTGAAAACTTGGGCGTGTCTTTAGGATGCATTTTCCTTATGTGTTTTAGGATAAAGAGGATGCTGTGTTAGTATCCGTTGAAGTGTGAAAGGACAAAACCAGAAGAGGAAGCAATTAAGAATGACTGTTTATTCAGCATTTGGTTTGTGTATTGCTGCATCAGGTTGTTGTAAATGCTCAAGCTGTTTGGGCTAAATTCAGTTGATTTTTGGTCTGTGGGGAAACATGAAAGATCAACAGGTGTGTGTTTCATCAGATTTTCAAAAAGCCTCAAATCTCTCTCACACTGTAAAAATCAGTGGCCAGCTCAAAGCCAGCTGGGGGCGCCACAGATAGTAAAGCAACTAAAAACTCAGTAGACAAAAAACTTCTGGCTCATGTTAATGGATAAATTCATCCAGCCTCATCATATTGCATGGACAAACAAGGTGAATGTTCAGCAGTTTGTCGGTAATAATCCAGAAGCACTGACTGTAGACTATGCATGTTAAAGGCAGCTTTAATGCAGTGCTGGGGGTCTGGCCTTGACACAATGACCCTCTTGTCTGTAACTATGACAATCCAAACACAAGCAGTGCACTGTAGTACCCCATGTTTCAAAATAGTGTCATAGTTTCACATCCACATGGCTACAGACTCTTTTGACAATCAGTATGTGGATAACTCAGTTTTTATCTTGAGTTTGTTTTATTGAAACGTGTTTATAGCCCCTTGTGGTTTAAAGACATTAAACATGATTCAGGTTAATGTTGCAGGTTTGTTATACTATTAGTGGAGAGCGGGGTCAGCTTCAGCTAGAACAATCGTCCTCCAATCAGATACAACCGACTGCCCCTTCACTTCCTGTGCCTAAACAACAATGTAAAACCACATCAACACATTTTGAGGGCTTTAACTAACAAATATTTTCATTATCATTACATCTGCTGTATATTACCTTAATTACTCTCTTGGTCTGTTAAATGTCAGACAAAAATGAATAATGCCTACTTTGTTATATAGATTATATATTATAGCTGGAACAAGATAATAACTGGTTAAAGATAAATTATTAAAATGATTAATATATGATCAAGAACATTTGCAATTGATTTCCCTAGAATAACAGATATCTGTTTAAACTTTACAGTATTGTTGAATAAAGGCAGTGGTGCATTTGAGTATGGTTCAAGATAACTACCTTTGGTTAGCTCTCTGAGTGGCTGCCAACAGATTCATACTTGCGGATAAGTATTAACCTCAGAGTCTGAGGGATGTGTTACAGTAAACATCCGTAAAGTTGTTTAGATTTTACCTTGAATTTAAAGGTCCAGCGACAGTTTTGATATGATCAGAGGTGGGAAGTAAAGTAAATTTACTACTGTACTTAAGTACAATTTTGAGATACTTGTACTTTACTTGAGTATTTACATTATATGCTATGTACTTCTACTCCACTACAATTCAGAGGTAAATTGTGTACTTTTACTCCACCACATTTATTTTGTACCTTTACAGTAGTTACTTTACAGATTTGGATTAATTATGTGAAATATAATCAACACCTAAATAAGACTTTAGTTGCACCTGGAGTAAATTCACAAGCTACCCTGTAGTATAAAAAGTAATTCAAACATGCTGCACCTTTACCAGCTTTGATAACACTTAATGCAGAAATAATTTCAATCAAGACATATAATAATATATGAATCTGAAATGGACCAATGTGCATAATAAATTGTTTTACTTTTGGTACTTTAAGCATATTGTGATGCAAATACTTTTGTACCTTTACTTGAGCAACATTTTGAATGCAGGACTCTTAGTTGTAACAGAGTATTCCTACATTCTGGTACTTCCACTTTTACTCAAGTACAAGAACTGAGTACTTTCCCCACCTCTGGATATGATATAAAATCTGTTTTAGCTCTGTTTTTGGTCTCCACCATGTCCTGAGGAGATATCTGGCTCTTTAGCTGCTAAATGCTCCAAATATGTTCACCAGCTCATTTTCTCACATTCCCACATTCCATTTCAATAAATGAATATCAATAACAATTAAAGTTATTGGATTTTGAAAGTGTCAACTTGCATTATTATGATATTAAATGATCATTATATCAATGACATAGCCAACACATGTTTATCACCATTATGTGAAAATATGGTCAAAAGCAGTTTTTACACAGGGCCCTAAAGCTACAGAGTGGACTGTTGATTCTCAGTGGAATGTGGAGCATTAGCACACAGGATGTGTGCTACTGCTAACCCTTTAGGTTTTAACCTATGGTTTTAACGAATTGCAAAATGAGAACACAGTCATAAATGATGAAGAATAAAGTATTTTTACTGATTTGTTTTTCAAGAATTTGACCTGATATCCCTACTTTTATTATTTTGTTATACTTTGACTAACATTCCACCCCTACAACAATAAAAGACGATGGTGAAAATATCTTAAATGTATTTCCTACTATCTTATTGGGTTTATAAAGTTTTCCTTGGGCTTCTCGCTGTTGTGCATCTGAATAGCACTGTGGTCTGTTCGGAGTGTGAGCAGTGAGAGTGCAGGTGGAGGGGTGTGAATCTTAAACCCTGTTAATCCTGCTGCCCTCAATCTCTGCCTGTCCGCACCGGAGGTGGAGGAGGAGGGGGAGGAGGAGGTGGTAACAGGACGGTTTACACTCCGCTCCTCGGCGACCAAACTTTGTCCGAAAAAACACAAATCATGCGTCTCCGGGCTGTGAACGTCACTACTTTATCGCACCAGCAGGAACAGCTCAGTTTGTGAAGACGTCACATTTATTCACTCGGAGTTAATCCTGCGCGCTTGAGGGTTTTAAATATCCGCTGCGATGAGCGCTGCGGAAAACGCAGACACCGACTCCAACAAACTGGAGTCTGTGATACAGGTGAGCTGCACCGGGCCTTCCTCCACCGGGCCGTCCTCCACTCCATACAGTGGCCTAATGCTGTGTGTGTGTGTGTGTGTGTGTGTGTGTGTGTGTTGTGTGTGTTTGTGGCAAATAAAGCTGTTGGTGTATGGTTTGGTTCATATTTCATCATGCAGCAGTTTTGATGAGTGGCAGCATAGGTTTTGTGGCACTTATCAATTAAATAATTAGGCTATACTTCTGATTAGTTTTTTATTGTTGTCATTGCCTGTATATGGAGGTTTTTGCATGGTATTTTTCTTTCTTTAAATGCATCAAAGGTAAAGCATGGACTCTGTGTGTTTTTTACATCAGAGGCTGGAGGAGAGTGTGTTGTCTGAGGAGAAGAAGCTGACGGTCCGGGGCCCTTCACCAGACGGCCCCCCCACATGTCTGCCAGCAAGAGTACGAGAGATTGTCACAAAGAACCTCAACGAGAACTGTGAGTGGCTCCCATCTGCTCTCCCGTTATATCAAATGTATGTCTTTGACCTTTTGTATTTGCCTCACTGTTGTCTCTGCCTGCCCTGTCTCTCAGCAGCCGGGGCCATGTCCTCCGTCATGTCGCTGCAGGAGGAGAACCGGGTGCTGCAGGGCGAGCTGGGCCGGCTAGAGGACCTGCTGGCTCACAGCCGAGCCGACCGGGACGAGCTCGCCATCAAGTACGGTGCAATCAGTGAGAGGGTAAGACACCAGCACAATCACTCTAAATCAAAATAGAAACAGTGAGTTGGGATTTATAAACCGTGACGCCCCCTAATCAAAGGTCATGGTTGGTGACCCCTCTCCACTCTGTATCAAAAGTAAAATCCTCAAAGTTATAATGTCTTACGGGAATGTTGTGGCACCTTCCTGTTTTCCCCATTTCAGTATTTTCCTGATCTTTCTTTGTCTGAGATTTTCGGGTCTCCCAGGTGACGGGGGCTGGAATTAACTGAAGTGGAATGTTGCCATGGTGTCTGTCACCCTGGGCAACTGTAAACAGGGTCTTCAGTGGTGTAGTGGTGGGTGGGCGCAACACAATCTGCTTTTGGGATGAACATTACAAAAGACAACTCAGAAATTCACCTTCAAGGTTCTCAAATGGTTCAATAACTGTTTTAAACATGATATTACTGGCCATTTCACACTCCCTATGTTAAATGTCAGGGAGGTAGTGCAGAAGATGTTCCATATACTTTTAGTATTTTTCAATTGTAGTTTAAAAAATACACTTTTAACGTACGATACAATAATACTTTAATGTCAGATCAAGTCTGAAATGTTTCTTGCATCACAGCAGCTTCATATGCAACATCAAAAAGGACACATATTTCAGATAAGATGACATAGAACAAACAACAAAACAAAACATCTGAAGAGTAAAAAGCTCAAGACCCTCTTGCAAGGTTTGACCTGGGATTTACCCCTACAGTATGTATCTATGGATTGACTGGTGCTTTAGTGCACTCTTATTAAATCGCGGGACTGTATCTCCGATCATTGTTACAATTCGTATTCAATGTTCAGGACATAGTTGGGGTCAGCCTCAATATGTTATTATGGTAGGTTAATTCAAAGAGTCTCCCAAAAGGTTCACATACAATCTTTGAGGTCCCCCTTTTGGACATGATTCATTTAGAATCACATACATTTTTGCATAAAATAGGGCAGCAGTTACTTGAAGAATAACGTGTTGTCCTCAGTATCTACACTACTAAGTTTGACCCTCACACACAAAACAGCCTGAATTTAGTTCATATTTTCCAGTATCTGCTGCATGTGTAACTCTCTTAAATATCATGCTGCAGCCACAACATGCAGAAATGATTTCTGTAAGTGCATGCATTTAACATGTAAATGTTGCAGTTGATCATGTTCATTTAACTGTGAGAAGCCGAAATACTTGTTAGCGATTAATACTCAATTACATGTGCAGCCCTTAAAGCTTAATAGAAAGCACCAGAACAGATGCTAATGGACCTCGTGGTGTTTCTTTTCTGTTTATGAGGTCAGGAATGAACTGAAAATCTCGAACACACAGTATTTGTATATCATAATATTATGGTGGCACATCCTCTTACTTTAAATCAAACCCACAGCTGGAGCAGGCGCTGCGTTTCGAGACAGGAGACAACGACCACGATTCGCCGGACTCTCGCAGCCTGGCGCAGCAGAATGTGGACTTGCGGCGGCGGCTGGACGAGGAGCAGGCGGCCTACAAGCGTAAACTCACTGCGTACCAGGAGGGTCAGCAGAGGCAGGCACAGCTCGTGCAGAAGTTGCAGGCCAAGGTGGGGATTTTTTTCCTCTGTCTTTATCTGAGCTGAAGTCATCCATGGTGTTAGAACTTCGTAACAGCTTTCTAGTTTCTTCAGGTACTGCAGTACAAAAAGAGATGTGGGGATCTGGAGCAGATGGTGCAGGAGCGCTCGTCAGAGTTGGAGAAACACAGGGTGAGTGTGAGTGGCGTTCATTGATTTTAGAGCACTTTAACTTTCCACATGTAACACTTAAACTGTCGTCTCATTCAGAGCCACAGTGAATCCTCAAATGGTCGGCATCAAGACGACTCAAGCAGCAGCCTGGAGGATGCTTTAATCCGTCTGGAGGAAGAACAGCAGAGGTGACTGATTACATCAAATTAATCAAACTTTCACATTGTTGATGCCTGACTTGCTCTCTCTACATGTTTTGTTTTTCCCTTGTGTGTTTGCAGGAGCAGCAGTTTGTCTGCGGTGAATGCCATGCTGAGAGAGCAGCTGGAGCAGGCTGGGTTGGCCAACGAGGCTCTCAGCCACGACATCCGCAGGCTTACTGCTGATTGGACGAAAGCCAGGGAGGAACTGGACCAGAAGGAGTCTGACTGGAGGAGGGAAGAAGAGGTGGAAAAGGGGTTGTTTACAAAACAGTGCAACATTTGAGAAAAAAAGTGTAATTCTTATTATGTCTTTGGATCCTTTTTCAGTCTTTCCACAGTTATTTCAGTACTGAGCACAGTCGACTGCTGACGCTGTGGAGGCAAGTGGTCGGGTTTCGGAGGCATGTCTGTGAACTGAAGAGCGCCACAGAAAGGTCAACAATGTGTATGCTGTCTGCTAAATGTTGTTTCCTTTGTTCTGATTTAAAGTGTTGAGGATACTAACTTTGACCCTTCTTTGTCAATCTCTTTACAATCTCAGGGACTTGTCAGACATGCGTAACGAGATGTCTCGGGCGTCCCACTCTGCTCAGGTGTCTTGTGCAGGTCTGTCTTCCACCCTGAACACACGGGAGGGGGGAGCAGCGCTGAACCTGGAGAGAGAGAAAGCTCTGCGGGTTCAGCTGGAGCAGCAGCTGAGAGAACGAGTGTCCGAGATGATGAATCTCCAGACCAGGACAGACACAGAGAGGAGTGAGCTCAACATCAGGTCAGACTTGACTTTTTTAAGCTCTCTTACAGGTTTGATATATAATAAACAACATTCATATTAATGCTTTTGTATTGCCTCTCAGGTTATCAGAGTCAGTGCGAGAGGGGGAGAGACTAAAGGGACAAATTGAAGAGAGAGACAGAGAAATTGTTGTACATATGAGGAGGCTTGAGGTGAGAGGCTACTGTTTTTTTCTTATTGTCAAAAATTCAAAACACACATATATGGGCCACACTGTTGCCCTGGGTTACATGTTCCTTCATTACCATGAACACACACTGACTGCAGTTTATTTTAACTTCAGCCTGCATATACTGTCCTGCTGTGTAAATGCTCATTGTTGTTCCAAAGGTTTATCTATCCCCAGCTGTAAATAGTCCTCCGTTAAATACAGTAAATACTAGTGTATAAATAAAACATTTGCCAAAAACCACAATGCCCATCTGTTTAAGCCTTAAAACATCACATTTTATAATGTTTACCGGTTTTTAAGGGTTATACATGTCTTCTCGGAAACATTTGTACCACAAACAAAACTTAGGAAGTATTGAGAGAAGCACATTTGCATACATACATCTTTGCTTCTATCATCATGGTTTTTACTTTTTTTATTTATTTAGTGAAGCAACATTTTCAGCAGAGTTTGAACCAAAACATTTGTATAAAATGAGGTGTGGGGTGTGAGTATGAACGAAGCTGCAGGGAAGTCTAGAAGTAACAATATCTGACAGGGTAGGAAAAGCTTTCCTGGCTGGGGTAGCTTATGAAATCTCTTCGTCAAACTCATTTTGTGATTTTCTCTCCTTTTCCTTTAAGCCTGTAATGCGTTTCCAGCTGCATTAATCTTCCTCCTCCAGGTCACTGAGGTGTCTGTGCTTTATTTTGTTGCATTCAGGAACAGAGTGGTAACGATGAGACTGACATGCATGTGATGAGAGCTCACACTGCGACGCTGACAGACACCCTGCGAGACATCGCTCAGGTAAAAACTACGCAATGCAAATGATTTTATATCACACATTTGACAGTGCTTGATTTGAGCTTTTCTTCTTTAGACGGTGTTGTCTGATGGAGAGTCGTCATCAGAGGCGGACCAGGACAACTCTGGAGCTCCACTGCTAGCGTTGGTGCGGGGCTTCTCCCCCCACCGCTCCTCCTCTCCCCGCAGGTCGTCCTCCCCCTCTCGACCTTCCTCTCTGGCTCCCCTTTCTGAGGCGGGGCTGTCAGCTCTGTGCTCTGCAGTCGCAAACAAGACACTCCAGCTGCAGGTGACATGTCGATTATAAAGACAAGGCCAATTTGACATGTATTGAGATATTTTGAATATAAATAATGTATAGTCTAAGTTAATTAAGACTATAATAACACTGAGAAAAGAGACTACGCTTTTTAGATTGTTTAAGTCCCAACATTACCGTCTCAATGTAAGCAGCTATCCATTGGCAGGACTTAAAGGGTCACTTGGTTTTGTTTTTGTTTGCTCAGGCAATTAACCAATGTTATATCGATATTGTTATATGAGACATTGTTATTTAATTGAGTCCATATCTCTCAGCTCTTATCCAAACAGAGGCAAAAAAATGTTACCCGATTACACTGAATTTTAATTTCCCCAAATATTCCTACACAGAAAATTCAATTCAATTGAGTAGGAACAAACCTCAGCATAAACATCATCTAATACAAAATCAAAATGATCTACATGGATAGATATCTCGAGAGTTTTTGACCCCACTGTGTTTGCAGGATGTTCGAGGGCGCCTGCTCTCTGCTCAGTCTTCGGTTCATCAGTTGCGCAAGCAGCTTTCTGAGACTGATCTGGCAAAAAAAGATGGCGAACAGCGCAACCAAGCTCTGCAGAGAGAGAGGGATGCTGCTCAGAGAGAGAGGGAGACCACACAGAGAGAGAAGGAGCGTCTGAAGCAGGAGAGGGACACGCTGGCCAGGTTTACTCACAGTTATAACATTATTTTGACATTCTTGAAACTATATTCTTGAAACTATAACTCAACTCAAAACACTGCTCTCCCACATTATAAACATTGCAGTGAGAAGGTGAGCCTGGAGAAGACGGTGCAGACGGCACAGAGCAGCAACCAGATCCTGCAGATGGAGTGTGAGAAGCTCCAGCTGAGCGAGGCGTCCACACAGCGAGAGAGAGATCATGAGAGGGAGGAGAAGGAGGCCGCCACGCAGGAGAGAGAGCGGGCCAAGGCCGAGACTCAGAGGATGTAAGTGCGCTGACTAATAGTGATTAGGGAATGCGATGATTAATTAAATGGGTTGTGGGTAACACAGTGCATACCCACAAGAAGCCATTTACAAGATTTGTATTAACTTCCCATAGTGAGAGTTCTTCTTCAAAGCCACATACTTTTTTTAAATGTTAGACAAGCAAACTCATTTATTCTTTTTTACTTTTTGGACTCCTGTTAATGGGAGAAAATCAGAATGAAATCAATTGAAACGGTAAGAAATTAAATAGTAGAGCCACATCACCAACATATTTAGTCGTTTTTAATGCTTACAACTTCTGCTGTGTGTTTCATCTTTGAGCATACACTGTATTTCACATTTAACTTGGCCCTTAGGACTGCTGCCTAAACAGTACCTGCACACTGCAATAAGCAAGGCAAGTCATGTCTATGTACACATTCTAGCAACAAGACAAAAAGAGCTTTACTTAAAACATAAAAAGCAAAGAAAAAACTGCCAAAGAAACACATAAGAAAAGGACATTTTAATACAATTAAAAACTTCTATGAAAAAGCCAAGATAATAGAAAATATAACAAGCTGAAATGGAATAAGAGATAAAAGAAACAAGTGTAACAGCTTACTCTTTATTTGAAAGCATTACACACTGTAGCACACACACAGATCATTATCATCATCACTACATGTGCATGCATATTGTTTTTTTCAGACAAAAGCAGTTGGATCAGAGTGAGAGTCGGGCCTCCGCTCAGCGTGGGAAGCTGTCTGCAGTGAGCGAGTCTCAACAGCAGGTGGAGGTTGAGCGGCAGCTGCTGCAGCAAGAGAAAGCCCAACTGTCTGAAGCACTGGCTCGGGTAGGAAACATCAACTTGTGCTCTTTTAGCAGATTTTATATTCTTGTATTTGATTTGACTCATACGACCCTCATGTCCCTTCCAGGCTGAGGGCAGTAACGCAGAGCTCTCCCTGCTGATGAACAAGCTGCAGTCTGAGGACGCAGCTCTCAGAGACTCTCTGGCCAAGATGGCAAGCATGAACGAGGGACTGGCTCAGGACAAAACTGACTTAAACAGATACATTCTCAAGGTGAGATATTTTAGCAATGTATTTGACCTCTTAAAGGGTTCGGTATGCCTGAAATGAACTTAATTATATGATGTGTCCAGCCAACAAGGGAATGACCTCTTCCAAAGGACTTAGAGGTGGAGCAAAGGCATGCAATCATAGCGCCATTTGCTGTTTAACACTACGTCACTGTTATGATGGTCACATTAGTGGCAGATAATACAATATATAGACATTTATATGGACGTCTCAGCTCCTCATAGACTGACCATATCCTCTGTCTCCTAGCTGGAGGAAGAGAAGGCTCTGCTGCAGGCTCAGAAACGGGAGGCGGAGCAGGAGAAGTTGACCATCAGAGATGAACTGGTCCGGTTGGAGCAGGACCGGATGGAGCTGGACTCCGCCCGCATCATGCTGCATCAATCACTGCAGGAGGCAGAGCTGAGCCGGGGGGGGATGGAGGCAGAGCTCCAGACTCTCAGGACTGAGAGATTTAAGCTGCAGGAGAAAGTTACCCAGGTACATGACAGATTATATTATATCATAATTTAAAAGTCCATCCTAAAAACATAGGCAATATGAAATAATAATCCACAAACTAGGATTTCAAAAATGGTGGGAACTTTCAAATCGTTGAAACTCAAATATTGAACAGCCTTAACGATCCAGGAAATGGCGCTATGCCGCAATTGCTTCACATTTATCGCTGTTGTTTTTCTTTTGTAGTGGATTAAATGCAATTTAACCTGGCCATTTAGCTCAGCTCTAATGAAAACCATATGGGGATGTTTTTGAGTGTGCTAGTGAAAGAGATGGAAATTAGCTACTAGCTCAAATCTGGCATAAATCATATATTTTCTGAGATTAATGTATTTTTATGCATGGTCCTTGTTTAAATAAATACATAAATTGAAATTAAAAGATGTAAACATTATGGCCACTACTAAATGTTTTTACATACTTTTGAGACATAATACCTGGTTATAACAAAAAACATACTAAAACCACCGGTAAACTTAAACTCAAAGTAAATTACTGGGGAAAACCTATTCGAAATTCAAAACTATTATAACCTTGTTCCAGTTTACATATTTTTCTTTTATATTTAGTTTGTCGCTCTCTCTTTACTTTTTCGGTTCTTGTGGACAGCTTTGTGGCGAGGTGACCTCTCTGGGATCAGAGCTGAGTCTGGCCAGAGGCGAGGGCGAGAGGAACGAGGTGGCTTTAGAGGAGGTGGGCCGCGGGCGGGCAGAACTGACCCGAGACAAAGCTGCACTGGTGGTCCAGCTGACGGCGTCCGAGAGAGAAAACACGGTGCTGTCAGAGGAGCTGGCTGCTTTCAGGTGTGTGTTGTCCATGGTCAATGACACATGGATTTTCACATAAATGTGTGTTTTATGTGTAACCTGTGTTTGTAACTATGCAGGTCGGAGCGTGAGTCCCTGGAAACCAGCCTGTTCGAGGTGCAGCAGCAGCTCCTTCAGGTGGAGTCTCGCAGAGAGCAGCTGGAGACAGAGAACCAAAACCTTCGAGTTCGCTGTGAGACCGCAGCAGGTGAGTGACCTAGTATGAAGTAGAAAACGTTGAGAGCTCAGGTGAAGATGTTCTATACAATGGTGAGGGAGTAACATGACAGAATAAGAACCTGATGGTCCCGTGTTTACCTCATCTGGATTATTTCTCAGCTGACCTGAAGCGTGTGCGCTCCGATGGGGAGAATATGTCGGTTCAGGCTGAGCGGGAGAAACAGGCTCTGAAGCAGACCCTACATGCTGCACAGCTGGAGGCCCAGCAGGCTTTACGCAAGGCCATCTCTGAACACCAGGAGGAGTCGGAGAGACTGGTCTCAGAAAAGGTCAGAAGCTTATGTGGTTCACAGTTACCTGAAGCACTGCCAGATTATTTGACTTTTTGGATGAATCTAATAATTCTATGTTTGGCTGCTCTGCTCCACAGGAAGTGGTGCGGCAGAGCCTGCTGAAGGAGCAGGAGGGTGCTCTGAGGAGGCTCAGACAGGAGACGGAGGAGCAGCTCCACAGAGCAGAGAGAGAAAGAGAGGAGCTGCAGGGAGAGCTGAGGAGTCTGCAGCACGACCGAGATCAGAGCCTGCTGCAGGCAGAGAGCGAGAAACAGCAGGTCTGAGCAACTGTGGAAAACCCATCTAATAAATATTATTACTGTCATTTTACCAATGAACAAGAAACAATACAATTATTGTAAAGTATTCAAATCAGAGTTAAAATGTATAATTACATTAATAGTAGTAAAATAGCGTGAAATTAAAACTAGATTATACAATTTAAATACAATAAAGAAAAGTATTTAAATAATAACAATAAAATAGAATAACATTTTCAAGTTGAAACAAAAACATTTTTTTAATTCTGTCTATAAACCATTCCTAATCAAAGACTTAACTGGAAATGTAGGTTTAAGTATGCTTTTAAAATGTTCAATACTTCCAGCAGTTCTCAGACCCTCAGGCAGTTGCAGCAGCTCGGATCATAGGAGCTAAAATGTGACTCATTAGATACATTTTAGATAGATTGTGGCTCAGCTCCGGTATAGCTGCTCCTCAGCTTTGTTAACCAGGTCTTCTCTCGCTTCTCAGGCCCTTTCTCTGAAGGAGGCAGAGAAAAGTGTGTTGTCTGAGAGGACGTCCTCCCTGCAGGCGGAGCTGTCAGTGGCAGGCCTGGAGGTCGAGCGGATGTCAAGAGAAGCCTCTCTTTCCAAAGAGCAGGACCAGGTGATTGTGACTTCCTGTCTGAATTTATATTCTGTGGATCTTTGAATTATCTCCTGTCCTATCTAACATTGTAGTTACATGCGATCATAATTACATCACCCCCCATCTGTCAATAGTTCATTTTTGTTTGTTTCCCACAGTGAACGCCCACAATATTGCAATAATCCAAACAGGACCCTCAAACGAACTGAACAGGTGAAATCAACCTAAAGGAAACCTATAAGTTTGTTTTAATGAATAGAAAGGCAGATTTACCCTCTGCAGATTGCTTTGTCAGGTCTGCATCATCATAGCATAAATAAAAAGAAAGCCGTGTCTCTCCCGCACACTGGCCGCCATGTGACCCACTTATAGTGTGCCGTTAGTTTAAGTGTTGGATTTTTTGAATATTGTGGGCATTCACTAAATGAACCACGTTTAAATGAAGTGGGTAGTAATGTAATTCTGACAGCTCGTTGCTACAACGCAATAGAGAAGATTTACTAAACTGACTTTGTTGACGTTTTGCCTTTTTACTCAGATTAGAGTCGGGGCTCTCACCAGCGAGCTGCTGGAGATTCGCTCTCAGCTGGAAGACGCAGCTTCTGTTCATGAAAGGGAACTCCAGAGTCTGAGGGAGACTTGTGCTGACCTTCAGTCTCGCACTGATGTGGCTTTCAAAGAGGTAGATGATGCCGTACAAGTGGGAATGAATGAGAGTGATGCAGTTCAAATCAGAGAGCACATACCTCCACCAAGGCTGCACAGACCTTGTTATTTTAATAAGAGACAGTTACGATTTTTGTATGCATTTATACATCTACAAACACAGTGACAATCATATGCTGTGTTATTTCAATGAAGTGTGTGCAGGATATCATGAAAAAAGGCTCCGTTCTGAAGAAAATGTGCTTACTGCCGAAACATTTCCAGTTATAAAAAATGATGAGCAAGTTCTGCAATAAATGATATACAAATACTGAAAGGATTTGAAGATTTAAAAGAAATATCAACAAACATACAAAAACAGCCCTGTGTAAAACATCAGTTCATTTCAGTTTAGGTTTCAGCTCAAACGTTAGCGCAATAATCAGTTAAATTCATTTGAAACCAAAGTACCCAAAAATGGGTGGTATTGAAGGGAGATATTAGTCAAAAGAAAGATGCAGGTGAATTTTAAGTTAAAGAATAAGAGAATAATGAACTATCTTAAAAATTGGTCATTTAAAAAAAAAGAAGGGCTGCTGTTGCTTCATTGCAACAACATACATGAAGTAATAGACAATTAGACATGCCCTATCTTGCATAGTGAATACAGTTTTGATTGTCACTTGACCCAGATGTGGCAAGCCCAAGCCTTGCCCCAGATGTAACATGTAAAGACAATCTGTTATCGACAAAACATAAATCACACCTTCGTGTGGGCCTGAAGGGATAATTCACCTCAATTTGAGTTTAATTGGTTACACCACATTGTACCACACATTACTTCCCCCCCCCCCAGCTGGACCAGTGCAGAGCTTCTCTCGCAGCTAGCCAGGAGAGTCGAGACCAGCTGAGGCGGGACCTGTTGGACAGCGAGCGGCGTTTCAACCAAACTCAGGACGCTGCAGAGATCATCAGAAGAGACGGGACGGAGTTCCGGCGCAGCCTCACTGACGTCACCAAGGAGAGAGACACACTCGGCCAGTCCAATACTCATCTGAGAGAAGCTCTACGAAGTGCAGAAACAGAGAGGATCAGGTAAATTATCCAGTGACAAATGCAATTTTCCGTGTCAAATAATGTGACTGTGTCTGAGTCTGGGTTTGGTTTTTCAGTGTGAAACGCCAGTGTGAGGAGAAGGAGCAGAGGGTGGCTGTGCTGGAGGGAAACCTGTCCTCCACTCAGAAGGAGGTGACGGAGCTGCGCAGCTGCCTGAGGGAAGTCGAAAGGTCACGACTTGAAGCTCGGCGAGAACTCCAGGAGCTCCGCAGACAGGTTGGACCCCCCCGCCTTCAGACCTCTGTGACTGTGTAGAAAGAAGCTTTGTTCTCAGTCTAGCCTTCACATGCGTGACTGTGTTGTGATCCTGTGCTTGTCTTGGCTCCAGCTGAAGGTTCTGGATGCAGAGAAGGAGGAGAGAGGGAGGGAGGTGGCCGAGCTGCAGACTCGCCTGTCGCTGGAGGAGCAAAGAGAGGAGGAGAGAGGGAAAGAAGTTTTTATCCACAAACAGAAGTTAACTGAAGCTGAAACAGCTCGAGACTCCCTCAAGAAAGAGGTGAGGCTGCATTAGAGGGTCAACCTTTCTTTGCCTACTTGCTCTCTTCACTGTCATACTATTTCTAATACTTCTGTTTTTCGATGTAGCTCTCCTTGACTCATAAGCGTCTGCTGGAGTCTGAGTCAGGATGGCGAGGCTGTGAGAGAGAGCTGACGGCTCAGCTGCAGGAGGCGCGAGGCTGCGAGAAGAAGCTGCAGGATGAAGCCAAGAACCTGGCCCTGCGCGCTGCGGCGGCTCAGGACTCTGCGGCTCAGAGCAGCCTGCAGCTGAGCGAGGCTCAGGGCCGACTGGCCGGCACCGAGGCCGAGCTGACCCGGGCCGAGGCCTCCAGGAGGGACTTGGAGTATCGTCTGAGCAGCCTTCAGTCGGCGCTGACGCGGACGCTGACGCGGACGCTGGCATTGGGGCTGGGGGCAAGGGGGGGCCGGGGAGGAGCCCGAGGGGGGGAGCGCCACATCACCAGGCACTATGTCGCGCCACCACAGCATCTCACCTCTCAGGTCGTCACTGACGCCTCCGAAAGGTTAGAATGAAGCATGCAGCTTTAACTCTGCAACATAGGCTTCAGATTTGTATAAAACATCTTAACCACATAGTAACCAGAAAACTAATGATATCTTAGCATCATTATTTTTGAAGGGATTGTCATTTATACATTTTTTCTTTTTCAGTAGATGAATGAGATAAGATACGATGGAGCTTTATTAATCCCTGTGGGGAAATTCAGTAGTTTAAACGGCAACAGGATAAGATTGAAAAACAGGACAGCACAGATTCACACAAGATTAAAGATTTATAAAATGTAAGTTAAAATGAAAGATCAAATTTAAAATGATATACAGTTACGTCACTTTTAGAATTGAATGTAAAGATGTAAAGCATAGGAAACTATTCCAGTGAGCAGTAACTCGTATCCAGTATAATGTGATCAGTCCCTTCTTTAGATGCTGAACGTCTTTATCAAAACGACTTGGTGTATGGAACTATTTTTATTTAATTTTCACAGAGTTTCGAGGAAGCACTCCTGACAACACCTTGAGCTCAGTGTCTCCGGAGAGAGGGAACACACCGCTGCCTGGTCCTCAGCATGAGCTGGACCCCGACACACTGCGAAGTGATTTGAGGGACTTCCTGCTGGAGCTGCGTGAGGCTCAGAGAGAGAGGGTAACGGGAAGTAAATATGAATAATAATCTAAAGAATTGTTTTCTTTTCCGAGTGGTTCAAGTCTATTTTATTGCTGCATTTCAAGGATGACGCTCAGTGCCAGCTGGGGGCCGTGCAGCGGGAGCTGGAGGAGCTGAGGCTGGATCGAGACTCTGCTCTGGGTCGTCTCACTCACCTGCAAAACACCTGTCAGGAACACCAAGAAGGTTCATTTTCCATGTAGTTTCAGAAGTAAATCCCTTTACCAAAAAAAGAAAGCAGAAATGCAATGAGTGTTAATGTTTGCAGGGAAGCGTGGACTGGACGAGCATCTGACCACCACTCAGATTTTGCTGCAGCAGCAGGAGGAGGCGGTGAGGAGAGGGGACAGAGAGAGGAGAGCTCTCAGCGACAGAGTGAAGGATTTAGAGCGAGCGCTGCAGGCCTCTGAGCAGGATAAAAAACATACGCAGGTACACACACCATGTATCCGTACTTTCATGATCACCAGAAGGCGGTGCTCAACAGTGGGTCGTTATGTAATGACAACAGACGCAGTGTCACACCTCTCACGCTGTCAGCCCACCATATGTCTGTTTTTAATGCCAGCGAGTTTGAAAATACTTCACCATCTGGACAACAGGAGGAGCAGGGACACAAAGTGAGAGCGAGGGAAAGACAGCCAGAACTATGTATAATTGGATGATATTGAAAGAAATGTATATTTGCTACATATTTAAAAAGGATTATTTCTAAAGAGACCTAAAGTTACAGCTGTGGCTCCTCTGTGTGTGCTTTGTATCTGTTTGGCTGTGCATGCCTCTATTGTCTGAGTCTAAATGTACCCCTGCCCCCCCCCCCCCTCTCTCTCTGCAGGATCAGTTGAATAAGCAGCGTGCGGCTGAGATGCGTCTGGAGGCCGAGAGGCGTCGTCTGCGTGAGGCGCTGGAGGCAGCCGAGGCCCGAGCCACCAGGGTGGAGCTGGCGAGGCGAGGCCTGGAGGGGGAGCTGCAGAGACTCAAACTGAGTGTGGGGGACCGGGAGGCGGACAGCCAGGCCGCCTTGCAGCACCATGAGGCTCTCCTGAAACAGGTACGGCGGGCTGACACACAGTGCTGTTATCTCAAAGCCCTGAGTGCTATTTTTGTATTGTATGTTATATTTTATGTGCCCCAATACTTACCAGGCCATTGTTTATTGTGGAAATACTGCATATTATGTGTCTGTTTTTCCCTAAACATGTCCTAATAACCACCTTTTCACTACAGAGAACTGTGAACAAATACTAATATAAGGGAAAGAGACATTGTTCTGTTGATTTAATCAATTAAAGACAAGTGCCCTACAAAGTTATTTGCTCAGTACACAGCCGGTCATCTAAAGTTTAAACAATGTGAAATAAGAATAATAACGTTTTAATTAACAAAATAATTACTAATACGTGTTGAAAAGCATATCAAAATAAGAATTACACTATTAGATAGTCAAAATGAAACCAGATAAACTGATACACTAGCAATCCTCAAGGCCTAATATCTGCCATCACAATATTATGATATGCATACTAATATCATGATAACGATATTTCATTAAATCTAATTACAGTTATTCTTAATGCTATTATATCAGGATGCGGCCACTTTAAATAAAGTTGTTTTTAAGGAAAAAGTGATATTACAGTATGCAGTCAAGCTAGCTGCTCTGTCAGGCTAAAAGTCAACATGCTAATGTTTATGGCCACCATGTCAGTTTGCCAATTAGGACTAGAGGCAAAGTTATCTTCTGTTTGTTGGTTTGCTGACTGGATTACATCTGATTGTATGCCTGCAGGTGGCAGAAGGAGAAGCCCGTGTGTCTCTGCTGCAGAGAGAGGTGGAGAGGCTGAGCCAGGCTCTGCTCAAAGCTCAGGAAGGAGAGTCTTTACTCAAAGAGACGACCTCTTCCCTCAAAAAGACCCTCCTGGAGGCTTCATCTTCTCACAGCAGCACACAGAGTCGCCTGAACGCTCTGCAGAAGACGCTGAGCGTGGCTGAGCAGGACAAAAGGCTTCTACAGGTGAGTGAGACGGAAGGGAAGCGTTGGACAAAGTGGAAGACACCCAGAGAGAGTTGTGATGATTATTTTGTGCCACTCAGGAGCGGATGGATGAAGCCCGGGCGGCACTATCGGAGGGCAAAAGGAACGTGATCATCCTCACTGAGCGTGTGCAAAGTTTGCAGAGTGAGCTGGAACAGAGCAAGCTGAGGCGAGAAGAAGCGGAGGCCGAGCTCAACAACACTCAAAAGGTGAGCGAGACGATGTGAGGGCAAATATCTGCAATAATAACGTCCTCATCAAAACATGACAAAAGGAACAAATGAACTCAGTTTACCAACGCTCACAATGTGACTGCTTTTCCTACTTCTCTGGAGTCATGTCTCTCCATGTGATCTTTCCCTCCCTCAGGCTCTTTGTCAGCGCTCTGTCGGTGTGGCAGAGGCTCAGCGCGGCGCCCAGTCGGCTCAGACAGAGCGGGCCGCAGTGGAGGAGCGGCTGCGTGGGCTGCAGCGAGCCGTGGCCATGCTCGAGACCGAGAAAAAAGATGCAGAGAGACAAGCTGTGAGGCTGGAGAAAGACAAGGACGCACTGAGGAACACACTGGATAAGGTCAGCGCTGCACAGTGGCTTGTGCTCAACAAATGTGACAAATATTTGCATTCAATCGTTTCTTTGTGAGTTCGAAAATGGTTTATGGACACATAAAGCTTTGTGATCCCATTGGGTCGAAGTGAGCATGGTGAAACTTGATACTAGAGTCATAAAGGAAGAGGACATGTTAACATTGACCAAAACCCACATATATGCAATCGTTTTGGTTTAGGAGCAATTAAAGATAATATTGTTTGGTGATTGATGGAGACAGGATTTTCTTTTTTACACAAGACAATAATTATTGGCTCCCTAGGACCTCATTTGAGCTTGCCTCAGTTTTTTAGCATATGAAAACGTTCTTCATACATAAAAATACAAATATTCACCTGAAACATAAAGAGTCTGCAGCCATGCCAGCTGTTGTGAGGATGTGATTTTTATGTAGGTGTTCTCAAGCTTTTCTTACCACCCTTCTCATCAGGTTGAGCGTCAGAAGCTGAAGACTGAGGAAGGCAGCATGCGGCTCTCTGCGGAGAAAAGCCGCTTGGACCGCTCTCTGAACACCACTGAGCAGGAGCTGCAGGACGCACAGCAACAGATCCTGATGCTGCAGGTGGGGATCAAACCTACACTCACACACTCGTCATATGTCATACCTGCTGGTTTCCAGTGTGTACTAAAGGCAAAAGCTTAGCCGCTTCCCACCTCTAAATGTTACTGAATAGTCCACCATGTATAACTGATGGAGAAACAGCGCAAACCTTTTACAAACATCTTTAACATGACCTATTCATTTCATAGTTGTGGCTTTATATGTTTTTGTAGAGTTATGTAGGGCACTTGTTATTTAAACCGTGAACATCCTTTAATAAATTCAGTGAGGACACAGGGATCCACTTAGTGTAAACAGTCTTTTAAATAGGGGTTTTATGGAGATAAACATCACATTTACTGCAGTAAATGTCACAAGACAAGGCTAGCTTGTGCCTCACTGTTACATTAGAAGGATTAGATCAATTAATAACTCAAACCTTTTATAACTGCGTGAAATAAAACATTTATTTTGACCTTAATTCTAATTAGTAGACACACAACTTTAGAATGTTCTGTTAATGTCAGTTTTACTTAATAACCTCTTCATCTCCAGATACATCTGCTTCTTGTTACACATCAAACTTTCCCATTCAAGATCTGTTTTTCTTTATCTCTGCACCATTTATTATTCTCAGTGTTTCACTCTAAAAACGAAAGGTTAGACCAATCCCGGTCATAACGACTTACCACAGACACACCATAAACACGCAAATAATTAAAGCTATGTGGGGTTTAGAAAGAATTCCGTAAAAGTAATTAAACTTGTTTATTTCAGGCTGATTTTACACCTCGGACCACGGTTAATTTATCTGAATTTAGTTAGATATTGCCCAGGCTGCAGAGGAATTCATGTACCAAAACCCTCAAGATATTGCAAAAAACTCCATTATGTTTGTACAACTTCAGAGGTGATACAAACAAAAAAAGTTCTACAAAAGCTGTGGAAAGTAAGAAAGAGAAGTGCAGCTTGTGTCATTGAACCTATAAACTACAAGCTATAGGCCTGTGGGAGGTTTCTCTACCGAGGGGTCATTAGCTATTTGTTAAAGGACCTTCTCCAGACCAATAAACATCACAGGTGTTAGTTTTGTCTCAGTGACGTAACCAACAACAGATTTGTGATGTTTACGCATCTATAAAAGTTCCAGCTAGTCTACTTTATTACCCAAGTTAAGTTATATGATAGGCATCCTTTCCAATCCTACCAAAAACGCTCCTTTAGGCCTTCAAAAGGGAGCTACAATTACTTTAAATAAAGTGCAGCATTTAACCATTTATTTTCAGCTGGTGGATCATCTTTACACCAAACTCTTGCGAAGCTTTTTTGTAGGCTCAAGTTACATATTCTTTGTATGCCCTCTTTAATATTCCCTATAGGTATAGGTTGGAAAGGAATATTTCATAATGGCTTTTATACCTGCATTTCAACGTACCAGAAGGGCTTTAGTTAAGTGTTTTTCCAAAAGGCATGAGTATGGTATTCCTCGATGAGGACACAGAGCCTTGATCAAGGCTGTTGGGTAACTGGATGTCTGCTTTTGATCCAGAGTTTTATAAAGAAGCGAAGTCTCTCCTCCGTTTTTATAATATAAACTGTCCTGAGTTAATCTGGCCGGCCTATTTGTCCTTCTCCTTTGTGTTAACATTTGGCTGTGTGTGTGCGTGTGTGTCTTGAGTAGACTCAGCTGGCTGAGACGGAGCAGTCACAGAATCTGTGTGAGAGTTTTGCGAGGCAGCGGGACGAGGCCCAGCGGGAGGCGGAGAGACTCAGGACGAGCTTCAGGGACGTGGAGCGCACGCTGGGCACCAGAGAGCGAGCTCACCGACACAGAGTGAAGGGTCTGGAGGAGCAGGTAACACATCATGGTGTAGTCAAAGTCCTTCTCATATTAAACATTTTCCTTCCCTGCTACAATGAAATAGCTGGTTTGGGTGTGTAGTATTAAATGTAGTAATTCTACATAAATGAGGGATTTAAGTATGTCTGTCCGGCACTAGAGGTGTTTTGAAATAGGATGTCGGTTTGTGCCAAATCACAATGAAACAAAGGAAAAGAACAGAAAGTCCTGGAAAATGTACAAAAAGCAAATAATCCAAATGATAACCTAAATTACTCAGCCTTACTGCAGGTTGCTACCACCAACAGCACTCACAGACTCTTAAACAGTACAGGCCTTCTGTTCCCACCCTAAATTGGACAAAACCACTGCATGGGACTAGCTAAACCAGCGAGAGATATTCCCACTAAAACCTGATCCTTAAAGGAACATGGCAAGCTTTTGATTGCGAAAAACATTTAAAGGTGAGCAACTAACTCTTCCCTTATGTGATGGATGTTATGCTCCATGACTAGGGATGGGTACCGAGAACCGGTACTAAGTCAATACCGGTACCTGATTGGACGGTATCGGTATACCGTTAAGCCGCTGGACAAACGGTGCTGCTATCGGTATATCTGTTACGTCTACTTCCTTAGTTTAACTTTAAACCATTCTGGTTGGTTGGGAACCCTCATCCCGTGTGATGTATCCGGTTTGAGACCCCTGATTGGCCACTGTAAATGCCACTCCTCCTCTCTCTCAACAGCGCTCTGTGCTAGCGGGCTTCAGCCGCGCCGTGTGTAAATGTGACCTGAGCGAAGGCTCGCAGGCAGGTTAGCTGCTGTGCACGAGTAATATGTTTTGTTTACCTGGGTGCAGTCTTGCAGGCACATCGCCTTGTCTTTTTTTTGTTTATTAACACCAAATTATTGAAAAGTATCGATAAGAGTATCGAAAAATACCGATAAGTAGTACCAGTACCGGTATCGATAAAATCCTAACGATACCCATCCCTATCCATGACTAACCAACAGTGTCTGGCAACACAAGAGGAGGAAGACCCTCCCCTTCCTCTGTATACAAATTGCTAAAGACAACAATAACACTGGTAAAAAGGAAAGGCCAAATCAGAAGAGGGAGGACATGTTGGGATCAGGGCTTGTGAAAAGGTCAAAAGGAAACCGTCTCACAGTGTAAAATTTAGTTTTGTCACCATCTGTATCTCTGCAGGTGTCCACCTTAAAGGAGCAGCTGCAGCAGGAGATGAAACGGCGACAAACTTCTCTTCCTCCCTCCTTATTGTCGGCAGGAAAGTGAGATCCAGAATAATACCAGAAGCACCAGCACATCACGTCCAGGGAAAATCCACTAATCACGAATGTCTGAAAGCAATGTTTACTCACTGATACGATCCTGAAAGTCTTCATAATCTACTGTTTAACTTGTTTTACTTTGTGACACTATCATTTCGATGGTGATTTATTGATATTTTGTACAGTGAAAAACACTTTTACCAGTCGTGCAGCACACATTCAGCTCATGTCAGGCGATGTGATTCAGCAGCTGGGCTGAAAACGCCAGCCTTCCGATGATTACTGGCAACCATCTGTACTTGATCCTTGCCCAACGTCCTCCCAAACGTCCTGCTTTTATTCAAGAAGAAAAACCAAACCACTGCAAAGGAGTCTCCTCCAGACACAATCTGGATGTAGTGCAGGAACAAAAGTCTGCCAGTTGTGCAGTTTGGCCTCAATTTCTCCACATTTATATTAACAGTCAAGGAGCAGCGAGGTCTACACTGTGTGCAAGGGCCAGGAAACAGAATTATGAAGGAGCTGCACTGTATTTCCATTGAGAAACAGGCACATATTTTTCGATAGTTTTATAACAAAAAAGGAGACCATAAGGCACTACATATGAAGGTATGCTTACAGTACATGTTTCTAAAAGTTAATATTAGTTTTACTAGATGTATTCTTTGTACTTATTGTATAAATGCTGACAGGCTGATGATGAATAACAGCTATATGACTTAAATAAACTCACCGTGTGCTCCATCATTCACGTCTTTCAGTGCTCTGAGCTTCCACCTCAGATGAAATTACAGCGATGACTCAATCACACACATTGAACAGATGTAGTAAAAAAAGTTTATTTTTTTTCTCAGTCTTTATAGTGACTGTTTTCTGACAGTTTTACAAAGTAGTAGTACAGAGGCCGTTTGTGAGATGCCTTTTGAACGCACTTGTTGCCACTGAAGTATTTGTTTGTAAGCTTGCTGCTCGGTTGCCAAGCACAGATCCAGGTGGCAGTAGTACAAACACTGAGGTCTCTCAACACGCATCTCATGATCTACCATGGCTGGATATTCATTCGTTTTTCTGATGTCAGTGCACAGGGGCCCCCACTGATGGGTTGCTCATCATGAGACTGCTTTTCCACACAAGTACAGTAACATAACAACAAACACAAAGCATGAGATTAATACGGTACAATATGCCAAAAACAAATAGAAATAAGATGTTCCGCAGTCTTATGTGCATCTCTAATCGTTTTTATAGCACCAGTGTGATGATGTTATAGCACCAGCAATTTATACAATCATCAATGTTCTTTGGAGTATATTCATCCATACACACAGGATCTACTGGGCACACATACATAGTAATAGACAAAGATAAACACAACAAAAAAGTGCTTTTCGCACAGGAGTAATAATTGGTAGGCCTACAGGAAAGAGTCAGAAGGTAAAGTCAGGAGAAAGTGGGAGCAGGAAGAGGATAAGGAGGGGTTGAAGAAGAAGAAGTGGCAGTATCTGGGCAGGTAGTGTCCCTGATCTCTGAATCCATCAGCAGCCACCGCAGCTCTTCCCGCAGCTTCCTCCTATCGATGAGCACTGACCGCTCAGCGCCGCCACACCGCAGCGAGAGAACTGATCACGACACATGTCCGCTAAACACAGAGACCCAGAGTTAAGAAGGAAACATATCTACTCTTCTAAAAGCAAGACTTAAAATAACAAAAAAGTCTTAAAGGTCCCCTATTATAGGTCTCAGATATATACAAAACATGTCTCTGAAGTGTATGGCTCGAAATACCAAACGGCATCCCATAAACCCCTCTGTTTCAGCCTTGTTTCAAAAGGGCTGATTCTGTGTCTGTAGCTTTAGATGAAAATAAGGCTCCACTCCCAACACCCCTCTGAGACATATTTGGTTAAAAAGAACACAATGGTGCTCTAGTGCCCCTTTCACACCAACGCGGTTCCAGGGCCGGTTCGGAGCCTGATAAGCACCGGTTTTTCCTGTTCACACCGCAGCGGAGCCAGCTCTAAGCACCGAAAACCGGTGCTTACCAAGCACCAAAAAATTGTCGGTCTAGAAGCAAGAACTGCATACGTCACGCTTACGGCGGGGGCAGGGGCGGTATCAACCTGAGCAATAACAATTTATGGCGAGTAGGCTTACGGCAAATGAAAGTTGTAACAAGCAGTAGCGCTGACCAAAGTGACTAGAAAGCAACCACACAATTATTTAAAAAAAACACACTTTATAAAGTCAGGCAACACTAACCAGGCTTCTTGTGATTCTGTTTATTTGTACCTTACTTTGACCATCCGTTCGCTGTTGTTGATCATTGTGGAGGGCAGGCAGACGTTTTGTTTTGTATTATAATAACAGCTATCAGATGGAATCAATACATGGGCTGCACAGGTTGTCATGTCCGACTATCACAAGTAGAATCATAATGAAAAATATGCCGGTAAAATGTGCCATTAGAAAACGGCTTATGCCACAATAGGATAGCAACAAGTAGTCAATATATCGTAATTTTCGGACTATAAGGCGCACCTGAATATAAGCCGCAGCAGCGGCATACCACTCTCGGTTCCACTTTTACTTTTGCGCGCTACCTGTCTCACTCTTTTCCGGCCTCCAGCTTTTCCTGCTGGAACCCGCCGCTTAAAGGTGGGGGTCCGCGGACCGGCCATAGAGCCCATAGAGTTAAAGGTGTTGGCCGTTAGCTGTAAAGATCCATAGATTAGCCGCACCGTTATATAAGCCGCAGCGTCGAAAAATGGGGAAAAAGGCGCGGCTTATAGTCCGAAAATTACGGTAATTTGATAATCGATTAATCAAACGA